>NC_089804.1:37480963-37508440 GCF_029633855.1 Hoplias malabaricus
TCCTCCCACAGTCCAAAAATACACGTTGGTAGGTGGATTGGTGACTCAAAAGTGTCCGTAGGTGTGAGTGTGTGAGTGAATGTGTGTGTGTCTGTGTTGCCCTGTGAAGGACTGGTGCCCCCTCCAGGGTGTATTTCCGCCTTGCACCCAATGATTCCATGTAGGCTCTGGACCCACCGCGACCCTGAACTGGACAAGGTTTACAGATAATGACTGAATGAATGAATGTTTTACAAATTATGACCATATTCTTGCAAACAGTATGCCCTAGGCTAAAATAACCCTCCTTATAATGTCAGTCAGGAATGGGCAGGGCTAAATTCCTGTAGCCTGAATAGGCAGAGAGGTGTTAGTGACATCACAAAAGCACTTAGCTTTTTTTTTTAATTGCAGGTTTGTCTGTATATATGGATGGTGTGACTATCATGTTTTGTTACTTTAAAGGAACTCTAACTACCTTACCTTAAAGTTACAGCTTCAAAATTATTGTTATGCTTCTCTGTGCTGTCATAGGAAGAACAGAGCCTCTGCTGGAAACTGCACTATGTAACTTTTGGAGAAGGAAACTAGTGATGTAAAAGTGAATTAGAATATGCAACTATAGGTTTTGGCCATGAGCAAAAATACCAAATCTTACCTAGAGTTGTTTTAATAGTTTTTACAAATTTAAAGAGTATTACTAGCTTTAAAAGTCCAGTTAGTATTTCAAAGACAATGGCGGGTGAGGGGAGAGTCCTCTACGAACTGTTAG
The DNA here is from genome assembly GCF_029633855.1 of Hoplias malabaricus. Lineage (NCBI taxonomy): Eukaryota > Metazoa > Chordata > Actinopteri > Characiformes > Erythrinidae > Hoplias > Hoplias malabaricus. Next base: position 37,481,715 of record NC_089804.1, read on the forward strand.
CCAGTGTTGTCAGCCGTTTATAACCGGGCACATGCCTCTGCGGTGTGCATGCGTCATTACATGCTTCGGCTTCTGGGAATTCTGGGCTGTTGAGCTGGAGTGTGAGGATTGTTTGGCCTAGGCAAGACCCCTCATCACTGTAAGAGGGGCTCCTGGAAGGGCTCTGATGTAGAGTGGGATAAAGAGCAGACGGAGTATGTGTTCGTGAGGGCTGAAGTGGTTTACAGTGTGTGTGACGCGTGAGACCTTCAGGACATGTTTAAGATAATCAGTCCATCTCAAGACTGAACTGCAGTATGAGTAGTTTTACGTAGACACTCCAGTGGAAAAGCAAGTTTTAATCTTTCTTCCCATTTTTGAAACAGCAAGCTTAGTGGGTTCTTCATTAAATGCCCCCTAAACCATCCCACAGCAGTGATTTAGAACCCACTCTCCAGTCACTGCAGTCAGGTTTTCCTTCACTCTGCTGTAATTGTACAAGACAAGGAGGTGATGTGTGTTTATGTGCTGTTCTCAGTGATGACCTCATCCTCCATTTGATCTTAATGTGTTGGAGTAAGACCGCAGATACTTACCGATATCAGTCAAAACACTGATAACAAGTTAATCTCAACATCTTTATCCTTCGTCTTTACAGTGTAGCGAAACCTGTGGCTCTGGTCGGCGGCGCCGGACAGTGTTGTGTTTGGATCAAAACGAGCATGAGGCCCATGAGTTGTACTGCTCGGACCAGCGTAGACCACCAGATACGGAACTGTGCAACACTCAACCCTGCGAGTTCATTTGGATCACAGGAGACTGGACTGAGGTAAGAACACTGGGGTCTCAGCCCTTCCCTGTTTAGCCCTCTTTGCTCACTAGCAGCTCAACACAGAGGTAATGTAGGGGAGTGTCAGGGTGATCAGAGATAAACAGGAATGGAGGTAATTGCAGGAGACTTTAATGAATACAACAAGGGAACTAAACAAAGAGGCTAGAGAACTAGACAGAGGGGCTAAACACAAGGGCTAACCACTAAACACAAGGGCTAAACAAGATGGCTAAACATCGCAGAACACAAAGAAACTAAACAAGAACTAAACAGAGCAGGCTAAACACTTAACAGAGAGGATAAACAAAATAGAGTGGCTAAACACAAAGGCTATAAACATAGAACCAGAACTTAGCAAGACCATGAACCACAAACATACATACAACCACAATGACCCACAAACAGGAAACACTGACCAGGACTATAAAAAGACAACACAAACAAGAAACACCTGGGACAGATAACAAGGGGCAGGAACACTAAGGAGGCACAAGAGGGAGGAGCAAAGGTGGAGACAAGGAAGACAGGAACAAAACAAAGAGCCATGTGCTTAACTACATGACAAACAAAGGAAACAATGGTACACAGGCAGTAGTAAAACAGTAGACAGGGCTATACATGACAGGGAAGATATTTGTCACACACTGTGTATGAGGTGTTGGGACGTGAATTGTGGAGCCATGGTGGGTTTCAGTGGGCCTAGCTACTTCCAATTATGGTGCACACATGCGGACGTGCAGTCTTTTCTAGCATTTCCTCATACAAACTCATTTCAGAAATCAAAATCAGATTCACTAAACTAACACTAAAACCTAGAAAAGCCTTGGCTACATGCTGTGTCATGACTACTGAGCCCCTTTCAAAAGGTTTGCAGTGCCTTAGTTGTGAAGGAAGAATTGTACACACTGGCTATGCTCCTTGTTGACCTGCAAGTGAGCAATGAGCTCTGGTTTGTTTTGACTGCAGCTGGTTCTCAACCCTTATTTTCCGAGCTCATTGCTCTCTAGCAGCTCACCACAGACTCATTGCACACAATATTAATTACCAAATTCAGTTTGTATTCCACTGGCAGAATGTCCACTAGGGGGCCTGCAGATAGAGATGTATAAAGTGTCTCCCCTTTGTTACTTTGTTGTTGTTTGAGTGACTGTATCCATCCATTTTCCTTTTTTCTCTCCAGTGCTCCGTCACCTGTGGGCAAGGCTACCGGAGTAGGCTGGTGTCCTGCAGTGAAGTGCATGCTGGGATTGACAACTATGAGTATGGTCACCAGGCTACATCCAACTGCCCAGGGACACCTCCTGAAACTTACATGGCCTGCAACATGGCCCCCTGCTCCCTCACCCATACCTGGAGAGTGGGCATCTGGGGACCTGTAAGTTCCTGTAGATGATTATCATTGGCCAGATGTTTAGATAAGGCACGTGCTTCAAACTGATATTTAAAGTATGAAAAAGCATTATCTTTATGTTTGTTGATACACAGTGCTCTGTGAGCTGTGGTGAAGGCTGGATGGAGCGCTCGGTGCAGTGTGTTTCAGCTGATGGTGATCTCAGTTCTGGGTGCTCCTCCTCCTCCAGGCCGGAGGGGCGTAAGGTCTGCAGAAACCCATCCTGTGAGTGTGTGATCTGACCACAGCCCTGTCACAACACTTAGAGCAAGACACATGAAGAACCACAGTAGCTTCCCAAACCTCTGCTAACACCACTGAGCAGCTGGACTCCAATCGACTAATTTTGTTGATTTTTAAACAATATCTGCACTGGTTCTTTGAGGGATCGACTTTTTTTTCTTAAACACCCTGAGAGTGGGAACGGAGAATTATGGGTTAGCCCATTTCCACCAAAAGAACTCTGGTTCTTGAACTGTTTAGCATCACTGTGACGGAATTCTGCCTCAGAGCCAGAGATTAATCAATAGAGTCATGAGTCATGACAGGGTCATTGTTTATTCTTTGTTTACAGTGGATTCAGATCAGAGCGAGGTATGATAAAGGTGTGGAAATTATGCTGAGTTCTGAGATTTCCTGAGGAGTTGTGAACAGTTGAGAAAAGTAGCCAACTCATCTTGTGTCGCGCTGACCCCAGTGCCAGAAACTCACAAACTGAGCACTTTCCTGTTTTATTTCCTTTCATTTATTTATACAAGAATCTGTAAATGACATGTACAACTCCATTTCGCTTTAACACTGTATTTAGGGCTCTGAGATTTGTTTCTTTACAATGTCACAGTTGTTAACATGCTGAGTAAAGGTGGAAATGCACCAAACAGTGCCAAATTAGGTTCGCCGACGGGAACAAAATGGGTTCCAGGTTGGTTGAAAATTGCTAATTGGGAATCAAATTCAATAGGGATAACATTTACAGAACTGTATCTCTCAGGAACTGTTGTTTTACAGGTACATTACTGTGAAAGATGAACCAAGATTTTGAACCAGTCTCTCTCTCTCTCTCTCTCTCTCTCTCTCTCTCTCTCTCTCTCTCTCTCTCTCTCTGTGTCACTCTCTCTATATATTCTTTTTATCAGGTGACCTGCCAGCTAGCTGCAGACATGTGCAGGTTCAGTCTGGGGTGGTATCTGATGGAGAGCAGGTTCTGAGCGTTCAAGGCAAAGCTCTGAATGTGAGAATCTTATTATGATTTTAAACTCACCAAAATGTATCCACAACACATTTACATCTCTCTCTCTCTCTCTCTCTCTCTCTCTCTCTCTCTCTCTCTCTCTCTCTCTCTTCTCTCTCTCTCTCTCTCTCTCTCTCTCCCTCTCTCTCTCTCTCTCTCTCCTTAGATCTATTGCTCAGAGATGAACACAGACAGTCCGAAAGAGTATATCACTCTCACAAGTGGAGAGCGGGAGAACTTCTCCGAGGTGTTTGGATACAGGTAAGTGCTTACTGAAGTCAGAGAGATATTTCTATAAAAATCAAGTAATGAACAGGTACTAATACGTCCATGTGGCAATGCTGTTGTTGATTTGTTGATGTTGTCGTTGTACAGACTGATGGACCCCACGCAGTGTCCATCCAACCTGAGCAGGAGAGAGGACTGTCAATGTCGGAAAGACTACACCGCCGCCGGACTGTCCACCTTCACACGGGTCAGACTGGACATCAGCAAGATGACCATCATCAGTGAGTCAAAATACAGTAATAACATTATTGTAGACAGCACTGGGCTCAGGTTGGTTTCTGAGCCTTTTTGAGTATGAGACAGTGACATTTTTCAACTTTAGCTAGTGCCCTGCACTCTCAGAAAAAAGGTACAATAGAGGTACATTATTGTCTTTAAAGGTACAAAGACTGTAAATGTACCTTTAAAGGTACAGCCGTGGTTTTAAAGTGCAGTTGTGTTCCCTTAAGGTACATTATATTCTCTTCTTGAAGGAGAGGTGAAAATATGTAAAATTTAATTATAGGACTGTGTTAAATAAAAAGAACATTATATATGTCCTAGAAATTTAATGGGGCATATGAGATCAACACAACTACAAAAGCTATTTTATTTAAGGATATGTTCCCTAACTAAAGGTACTGAATAGTCTATAAAAATGGGGTACAAGTCACCCAGAGGAAACCCACACAGACACAGGGAGAACACACCACACTCCTCACAGACAGTCACCCGGAGGAAACCCACACAGACACAGGGAGAACACACCACACTCCTCACAGACAGTCACCCGGAGGAAACCCACGCAGACACAGGGAGAACACACCACACTCCTCACAGACAGTCACCTGGAGGAAACCCACGCAGACACAGGGAGAACACACCACACTCCTCACAGACAGTCACCTGGAGGAAACCCACGCAGACACAGGGAGAACACACCACACTCCTCACAGACAGTCACTTGGAGGAAACCTACGCAGACACAGGGAGAACACACCACACTCTTCAAAGACAGTCACCCAGAGAAAACCCACGCAGACACAGGGAGAACACACCACACTCCTCACAGACAGTCACCCGGAGGAAACCTACGCAGACACAGGGAGAACACACCACACTCCTCACAGACAGTCACTCAGAGGAAACCCACACAGACACAGGGAGAACACACCACACTCCTCACAGACAGTCACCCGGAGGAAACCCACACAGACACAGGGAGAACACACCACACTCCTCACAGACAGTCACCCGGAGGAAACCCACGCAGACACAGGGAGAACACACCACACTCCTCACAGACAGTCACCTGGAGGAAACCCACGCAGACACAGGGAGAACACACCACACTCCTCACAGACAGTCACCCGGAGCGGGAATTGAACCCACAAATATATATAACATAGTTACACAATGTATCAAACTGTTTGAGTTCAGTTGGTTTCATATGAATAATCCAATAATTTATAATATTAATAAACCTACAGTTTAAAGGATTAAATAATCATAAAGAGACACAGTTTGTGTTCTTTAGAGCTGCTCAGGATTTTGTCCAGTCGTCTGACCATGTGACATCTTGATGGATTAATGAACTTGGTGTATGAGAGACGTGTTATTTGCCAGCAGCTGTATCTGCTTTTGTCCAACAATGACAGATTCGATACACATTGCAAACCGGGAAAGCTCCCTCACTCTGCAGTGCTGTCCACATCTGGACATCTGGAGCATGTCTGGAATTCAGTAACCTCCCTGAACTCCCTAAAAGCTGAAACCTTTCAGCATGCCTCTGCAACTTTTTTAAGCAGACCACATTGCACTGGCTGGAGTATTAAAATGATTAAAAGATAGATATACACTATATATCACCATCTTTATTGTAACCAGCTTAGATTCATTTGATCAGGCAGCAGCAGTTTACAGCACTGTTCCTGTGACTCTTCTTCGGGTTCATAACAGAGAGTTTGTGAGGGTTTAGCGAAACAGCACCTCCAGTGGACAGGGTCTCACAGTGATAAAATAACTACAAATCATAACCATCATAACACTAAAAATATTCTTAAAATCTGTGCTGCTCCTTTTAGTCATATTAGCCACAAGAGCAAGGGTGATGTCATCATTGCCAGGGGTAAGGCGTGTAAATACATATATAATGCATGTCAATTATAATAATTCCGTTTCACAGGTGATTTGTCACTTTATTTTGTTTGTCACTACAGTAAAGCAAGTACTTTCTGAAATAGAGTGGCTGCCAAATGCTGTGACTTCCTGTTTTACTGGCCGTGTAATTTTGCATAAACAAAGAAATCTAAACTGCTTAAACAAACCCAAAATCTAAAAAATCCTAAGGTTGCCTTGGTATTTTGAGTTTCGTTTTTCACAGTCTGTTGCAGGATTACGTCAAAAGAGATCAAGTCTAATAGCTCTGCGTATAATGTTACCATCAGGTTAGTATTAACATGTTGGAACGTTTGGAAAGAGCATTCCAGTGCACGTGCACCACCTCAAATGTCCAGTGTCGTTTCCATGTGCGTCAGAATGGTGCAGTTCTGAAATGAAATTTCTCCCTGAGTCCCCCTCCCAGCGTGATCAGATGACTGAGAGAGAGGGGTGAGCAAAATCAAAACACATGGCCCACGCTCCTGAGAGGTAGAGGAAATAACCAAGATTGCAGAGAGTTGGCTGGGCGGGCAGTGCCGCTGGACTCAGACATAGCGGTCATTCTACACACATTCGCACACACCAGTATATCTAACACAAATGTGGTCAACTAGGATGTCAAATACTGCTATGAGGGTTTGATTGCATTCAGCTACATAAGGCCCATGGCTTTAGGCTCTTTATAATTTGGAACGTTGTGAGCTTTCGATTGAATCCAGCCCTGAAACTGTTATTAAGACCAGGTACTGATTAGTTCTGGTCACAGATATCACTCCAACTCATTCCAAAAGCACTGGAAAGTGTTCCACTTCAGTGGCTGAATCCTGGGGGCTTTACACTCTTCTAGCTGACACTTGACATTGGGTCTGGCAACGTTAGGATCTCCAAAGCATCCAAAATTAGGGCCTGAATATATAAGGTGTGTATGCACAAGGGAAACCCACGGGAGGAGGGAGTGAGTGTATTTACCCCAGTAAGGTTCTGTTTTAGGTGCAGCGAGAGTGTCAGCCAAGCATCTGGAGAAGTTAATGACACTCTTCTTCTCTGTAATGGAGAGGGGGGGGGGGATCCAGAATAAACATTTTGCTTAATTACAACTCTGTGTAATGTCAGCAATCCGGCCAACGCAGTGACCTGAGGTGAGTTTGCAGGCCTATCTGCACAAGCTTGCCCAGTATTTAATTAAGTCCAAGCTTGAAGGGGTTAATGGCTTCAAGATTGCTGCTTGTGGCAGTTAAGAAGCTCCCAATTACAAAGCTAGGGGGTTGATTGGTTCAAATTGCCCATATATTATGTGTCACTTATCCTTATTCGGGCGTAGGTAGTGACCTGTGAAAGGAAAAGTGGTCAGATGGTGGTCAGTTTGAGGAGATGTGTGCTCATTACAGACTCATTACAGCGGAAACAAGTTTGCGAGCTGAGAGTTCTAAAATACTGGACTGTAATAAAGTTTAACGCTGGACTAAACCACACCCTAACGTTAGCGATTACTCTTCTTTTTTTGCCTTCTAGCCACGGACTGGACGTACGCTTTCACTCATGAGGGCCACAAGGTTCCCTTTGCCACTGCAGGAGACTGCTACAGCGCCGCTCACTGTCCACAGGTGGGAATGACTGCTCTGCTATGACTTACACTATATAAGAAAACCTTATTGATACTAAAGCAAACTGCAAATATTCTTCACTACTCAGACCACAGCACATTACACTGCTTTCAGTCACAAAATAAACGTAAACTAACTGAATGGAGATGTCTGTATTGGTCTCAAAATCTTCATATTTTCTAATCATTACAACATTTTTAATTTTTTATATTTTTTATATCATAAACTCAAATGTCCAAAGTAGGCATACACATCCACATCTATTTATTTTGAAGTGTCCACTACTTTAATTATATACATATATAATATAAACATAAACACAAAATTGTAATTATATTGTTAAATATTGTAAATGAATACAGTGGGTCTTCAACTTACGACGTTGATCCGTTCCTACGTTGCGTCGTAAACCGATTTTCGCTGTACATACTGTACATAAATAACATACTGTAAGCACTTATCCTATCCTAACACCTATCCTCCTCGGTCCCGAGCCGCGTAACCGTGTATTCTTCCACCGTGCACACCACACACGAAGTTCACGTTACGACGTTTACGACGCAAAACCACTTAAGTCAAAATAAGGCTTTATACAGTAAATGGGAGATGTGTCATAACCACGAAACATCGTAACTCGGGACTGACGTAACCTGAGGACTTCCTGTATTTAATGTTGTCTAAACGTATTGTGTAGTTTCATCTTCTAATGTAACCATAAATTCATTCATTCATTCATTTATTGTCTGGAACTCCCGATACAGTTTAGCGTTGTGGGGGCCCAGTGCTCACCTGGACCATTAGGGTTTACAGTGGACATGTCCAGTGTGGCACAGGGTTTAACTCCCTGTCTTGGGACACAGTCTTAGTGTGTTCTCCCTGTGTCTAAGTAGGTTTCCTTGCTCAGTCCACAAAACACATATGTTTGTAGGTGGATTAGCTGTGTAAAATTGTCCACGGGTGTGAATGTGTGATGCCCTCTGCTGGGGCCCTGTCCAAGATGTCTGCATGACCTGTGCCTGGCAATTCCAAGTAGACCCTGGATCATCCAAGTTAGGAATGCTATGTGAGACTGAAACATAAGACATGTATCCTGCCACGGAGTGAACTGATTTGTTGTTCAGTTCTGCTTCAGAGTCCTGCAGTGGTACAGAAATGTACAGTGAGGGAATGTGAGAATGCGACAGCAACAGAGAAATGAATGTGTTTGTGTCTTCCCTGTGAAAGAGCTCTGTAGCTGAGCTCTCAGACATCAGACAGGGTCTTTTAAAAGCAGACTGCTGTCCTGACGGCACACAGACCAAACTCAAACTCTGAAACCCTGCCGCTCAGCCGCAGATCTGACGCTCCTGTCACTCGTTCACTCGGTGCTCTCTTGCACTCTGTTTCCCCGCCTACGCTCTTTCGACTTCATTTTCTCTCTCACTCACTCAGTCTCTCTCTGTCGCCGGCACTTTCCAGCTGAGAGATGGGATTCAGACGAGCTGCAGACAGCTGCCACCGCAGGGAAAAAGCCCAGTGAATCAGACGCTATCCCTCTGCTTTTTTCTACCCCAGCAGTCAGTGGAGGAGGAGTGGGGCAATGTCTGTCACTCTCACTCTTTCACACTGTAGTTAAAATGGAGTACAGATCAATAAAGCGTTTTGTGTTCTGACCAGTGATATACAGCATTATGGAAACTGTATGTGAATTTTGAGTAGAGCTATTGGAGGGACTAATGGGTTATTGTTTTACACATAACAAAGCCATTGGACAAAATGTGATTGCTTGATTGCAATGCCACTGGAGATAATCTAACGAGATAAGCCATTGGTCCAGCTCCTGAAGGCCAAGCCAATGGGAGAACAGATGCACTGGTTGGACCTTTTTCTATGGGTGTTAACCATTTTCATCCCAAGAAATCTTGATAAAGGCAGATCCATATTTGACAGTCTCTGTGATTTATTTTGTCTTTTATATTCAGCACCTTCTCACCAAGGTTTTCAAAAAAATTTACTCCTGTAAAATGAAAAAAAAAAAAGCATGTGTCTGAGATGTTAATTGGTTGAACTTTTAAGCTGCTCAGCAGCGCCATCTACTGTAAAAGGTGAGCATGTGCTGAGCATGTTTTTATTTATTTAATATTAATGTTTGTGTGTGTGTGTGTGTGTGTGTGTGTGTGTGTGTGTGTGTGTGTGTGTGTTCTCCCTGGGTCCTCACAGGGTCGTTTCAGGATCAATCTCTCAGGAACAGGACTGCAGGTGGCTGAGAGCACCAAGTGGACCTCTCAAGGAAGCTATGCCGTGGCTGACATCCACAGATCACAGGTACAACACTCATTGAGCATTGAAGCTATAACAACAAACACAGTGGACAGCAGTTCTCAAACACTTCCATAATCACTATCATTTATCTAGTCAGGTAGTGTCTACCTATGTGTTTTAAGATTTACAGATACTCTTTAAATACAAAGAGAGAGAGAGAGAGAGAGAGAGAGAGAGAGGATGTTCCAGAGCCTTAAAATCCTCAGCAGAGAGCACCACCAAGCAGCTGCTGTGAGGAGCCGGGCTCCTTTTGTTTTGTAATGGAAATCAGTCAGGGACACTTTTTTTTGGCAGCGATTAAAAAGGCTCTGAGTAAAAGCTCCTCAGCCAAGAGGCCTGCAAACAGAAAAGGAGTTGTAGTGGGTCAAGAGTGTGTGGCTTGCCCAGCTGGACGGGTGGTCATGCCAATGAGAAACTGGAGGACAGCTACATGTCACCCAGAATATGGCACTGCTGTGGAACACTGTTTCTTGGAGGTAACAGTTGGAATCCCACTGATCAAATGGGATTGTAGTTGATTTTCAGAGTGAGAGTAAGTGACAACGTCTTCAAATCAGGAAAGAAACTTAACTTAAATATGGTGTTTATAATGGAATGATACATGGAAAATACGAGTGTAACGTGCAGTTCCTCTCTTGTCCGCAGGATGGCAGCAGAGTCACAGGAACGTGTGGTGGATACTGTGGGAAATGCACTCCCTCCTCAACCTCAGGTCTCCTTGTTCAAGTCACATGAGCCAAGGCTAACAGGTTGGATGGGATTATTGTTAGAACTCATATTAACATTAAAGGCTAAGCATCACTTAATGGACCTCCATGATTATTTCACATTATTTTAGTTACTGACATATATAAGTATGAATTAAAATGAAAATAACATGCTTATATTTTGCTTTAAAACTGACAATTTTATTAAATTGACGGAAAAACCCGAGCTCACTACGGAAATTCATGAACGCCACCGTGACGTCACTGGTGGACAACAGCTGAACAACGCCGCGGTAAAACCCCGTTATGACTGACTGTTATGACAGTATCTAGCTAAATAACCAACATTATTCATGACAATAGCCTAGCAATAAGCTAAACTCAAATTTAGAGGTACCGTTATTCTTGTAAATGTGATCGAAGTCGAACTCGAATTCCTCCGACACTATAAACCTCCGTAATGCAGCTACGTAGCCGAGTATAATCTGAGCCACCGAGTTTAGCAAGTCAAGCTAACGTTAACTAACACCAACTAAAACAGGTGAAGTGAGTGTCCTTACCCTGTTTACCTCCATGTTACAGAGGCTCTTGAACACCTTTCGTTGGTTTCCTTACATGCCCATATTGTTGGAAAAGCGCCAGTGAAATGAGCTACAGATAACGGAGTGAGCGGAGGGTCCTTTCCAAAGTGCCCGTTTAAAGTTGACAAATTTAGTCCATTTTCTGGATATTTTGGGATCTTTGGGCCATTTGTGCACAGATGTCCCACTGTACATTGAATGATTGCAGCCAAAAACAACACACCTTTTCGTCATTTTGCATTAAATTAAGTGCAACTTCTAGAGTTGTTGTCCACCATCTACGTCACAGGCAAGACGCCTATTAGAGTTTCCGAACACCGCTGGGGGGGGGGTGTCTTTTAAACCTTATTCCTTGAATTAGTAAGAAATAACATGTTTCCTGACTATCAGTAAACACAAGTTAGGAACTCAAATTCCACTGTATTTATTTGTTTGACACTGTCATATCGCTGGAATTGTTCAGCAATCAATTAAATTGACACAATTTTCCTGTGGATTTCACACTTTAGTGGACACTGACGAACTGGTGCAGTAACCTGTCTATTACACACTTGTTTTTTCCTGAAGGCATTTTATTTATGTTTCTTTCTGTCACATTTGTCCAGATTCCTGGGTGTTGTTTCTCTCTCTCTGGTGCTAAAGACTATGAAGAACGTCCCTCCTCTTCCCCAGACCTCCAGGTGTACACATGTAAATAACAGAGATGTATGTATTGTATAAAAGAATCATTGAATTATTTATTGTAATCTTCATTTATTTTTTTATTGTTCAATTATTTAAGTTCTAACAAAGCCATTTGTTCACTGTTTTTTTTGTTTGTTTTTCGTGTATAGCCATAACCTGTTGAGTTTTGAAATCATCCATCACTTAATTACACTCATGTTTAGTGTAAGATGGTTGGCTTTATGAATGAGGTGTAGCATTTTGTATTTTTTTTTTTTTTTAAACATCAATTTCAAATTTTCTTTTTTAAAAATAGTTATTAAGTGTTGTGTTTTCAGCGCTTTAAACCACAGTAGGGAGGTTGAGACTGACCTAGCTGGGTATTGGATAAACAGAAGTCTGGTCAGATGCTGTCTGAGCCATTTTAAATCTCATATACACTAAAGTTTGTGGACAAATGCTTGCCCAACATTTCTGCTGAAGGTGAAGGGAGACCCTTTGCTGATCTTAAGAGAAGGCCTTAGGCTAAATGGTGGAATATTGCTGTGAGGATTATATGGCATTGAGCCATGTGAGCATGTGTTAGGTCAGATACCCCATTCCATGTTATCCCAGTGGTGCTCCAGTTGTCCAGAAAACACATTATGACTGGTACACAGCCTAATTCCATACTCTTTGCATTGATTATGATTACCTTAGGCTTCCTAAAGTGGCTCATTTGATTTCACGCTTTTCTGAAGATGTGCTGTGTCAGTGCTTACACCTTAAATTCGCTCTGTCTATTCATGCTGATGTTCTTTATATGAGCTACACGGAATTTGCTGAGTCAAAGTACATAGTCCATCTGCATGGTCCAAGGTGAAACCTCAGGTTGTTCCAGGTGCAAGATGCAAGTGGTCTTTTCTTGCTCTAAAGAAGGTGTGGACAGAGCTGAGGGTTGAATTCCGACAGAATAACAGAAAAATATTTACACGCAGGGGTGTCAGTGAGTTCACAACAGTCCATATATGGAAACTAAACTGCAAAACAACAGCCAGTTAAATGTCCCAGCCATGAACACATGCAAACATGGCTGCCTAAGTGCACTGAAGCTATGATGAGTTTCGTTACTGCAGACCATCTGTAGTGCTTAGAGGTATAAAAGTGGAGGATGATTACATGATGTGCTGTTCATGGCTGTTAGGAGGCGAATATTCCACATATTCAAAAAGAATAAAAAGGATATTTGTTTTTTTATGTCTGTCAACTTTCAGTTTGAACAGTTTTGAGTTTATGAACAAGGCACTGACATTTTGAACAAACCGCTATACAAGGCAGCCAATCAGAACAGAGGTTGTTTACATACGTCAGTCTTGTTTATACATAGCAAAAACATGAACAGGAGTCATAAAACCTAATGTGCAGTGACCTACCGTTAACCATTTCTGGAAAAAAACAGGATATGGACCATTTATACATTTCTTATGAGACATTAAAATATTGCCGCCCTTTTGCTTAATTGATTATCATGTCTCATAACCATATCCACATTACCAGTGATGCTAACATGGAGCTAAATCTACATATCATTGTAAGTCTCTGGAATTTTCAGTTAAAAGAGACTGAAAGAGTGAGAGAAGGGGGTTTTAGAGCTCCATCCACAGCTCATGTTTTCCAGAGTTTAGTATCAGTCCTTTGGGAACCAAAGACATGAGCGCTTAAACATTAGCATTAGCCTCATGTGGCTTGAAGCTGTTCCAGCTTTCCTGATCATTCAGGTTATGCATTAGAATTGTATTTGAAGAGTCTGGGGTCTCCAGAGTGCTCTGCGTCAAATTTTGAGCCACAGAAGACGCTTACCAACTCGTTTCAAAGCTTAGTTCAGCATATTTTTAGCATTTGTTCAAATTGAGATGGTCAGGAAAAGTTTGCTTCAGGTAAAGGGGATAACGCTCTGTGTTATCCATAAATATCTAATAGCAACCCTCTTTCGGGAGAGTTGGGGGAGCCCTCTGTGTAGAGTGGACAGGAGTGTTTTATGTCCAGAGGTGTCTGGACAACTGTTTGTCGAGGATTTCTTCTGAAATCAATATCTGTAGGGAGACTGTCCTCTCCTTGCTGTTGTAACAGCCTCTATTGTTGTGGGAAGGTTGTGAATAAAAGTTGGAAGATTGCTGTGAGGATTTGATTGCATTGATGAGGTCAGGTACTGATGTTGGATCACAAACTCAGCTATAACTTAAATGTAATTCATAGTATTCTGGAGAACACAACTCCACTGCTTTACACCCATCCTACCGACTCTTGGCAGTAATATGATGACCTTATACTTATAAGCAGTCCGTTTCATTGACAGTAAAACTTTGATCCATTTTGGATTATTCAACACATATCTTTGACATGATTTGTATGGTGTTGATATTTTATAATTCTGTTTTCTGCTGCTCCTTTAATTGGAAATCACCAGCACTCATTAAAAATGACTGGCGTCTGGCCGCTTTGTTTAACCCCGTCACTTCTAGTCCAATATGTAGCTGAAATTATTAGTTAGAAATGGGGTCCAGAAACTTTTTGGTACATAGTATGTTACATATTTAAATAGCCACAACATCTTAAAATCGTTTAACAGAAATAAACATATAATAGGCACAGATTCAAAACCCCTGAACAATCTTGTAAATTGCTGATGTATGATTTGTATTTTATTTTATTTTTAATTTTATTTTATTTTTCTGAATACCTCACAATCTTTTCTTTTTTTTTCTAAAATATTCTCTACTGACAAAATTGCTGTTGTTATTTGTGCTCTTTTTAATGTGATACACTTGACAGGGTACGGCCTTATCTGTGTGTTTTTGTATCTTGCTGCATGTAGCTAATCTTGTGAGTGTTTTGAAATTTGACACACGCCGTGCACCATTGCTATCATTCATATCATCAATACTGATAATGTATGTCTTAGCCTAGCACTTAAATGTTGGAAAGACAAGGTCTGTCTTATCAGAATCTTAACTGTGTGTCATTGGATGCGATGAAAGCCATTTACAGTTTCAGGTTATTAACGACAACAAAAAATCGGAGATGGTGCTATTTACAGTGTAGATTTTTAGATTCTAAAAATTTTTTTTTACATGAAAAATGTAAACTGATGGGTTGTTTGTGAAAAGGGAATTAGGATTCTTAGACACTTGAGTGGATACACTATTTATGCTGTGTGTGTTTATATCACTGCTGTTGAAGGAAAGTCAATATTTTTTGATGGTTTTTAAATTTTTTTCCAAAATTTAAATTCAGACTTGCCTTTTTTCTGACAGTAATGCTAGTAATTACAAAGTGCCTTAAAAATAATCAAGCACTTTTTACTGTTAACAGTGTTACCCTAATTTTTGATTAACACTTTATTAAAGGGTGCCTAATTTGGGACTTTATAACACATGCAAAAAAATGATTAAAATATCAGAATACTCATACATAGTATGTTGTTATTAAGAGCTTTCAGTGTTGCCATTCAAAACATGACATAAGATACCTCACCACCAATGTTGATACTATTCAAAACCCCTTTATGAATCATTAGTTTCTAAAATGTATTAAAGGAATCTTACTGTGGCATTTTGCGAATGCTTACAAAAGATGTTTTGAAATAGCCCTGTATTGCTATTCAGTGACTATGCTTGTGTTTTTAAAGTCCCTGTGTCTCTAGCTTTCAAATTAAGGGTTATTAGCTCAAGCGTGCTAGCACAGTGAATGAATGGAAAATGGAATATATGTGGTCGTTTGTATAAGGCTAATTGGAGGTTATTTTTAGCGCATTAGCATTGTTAGGCAGATGCAGTATGTATGCAGTCCTTTAACATTATTAGCATAAACAAAGTGACAAAATACCTAATGCCATACCTTCTTTACCATTGATGAGTAGATCAATTATAGGCTACATAAGCAGCACACACATTTTCTCTGCCATTTTCTGATTTTTGATATTTATTACATATACAGATGTATATAAATTTGAAATGAATGTACTTACAGTTCTTTTGTCTAATGCTAATGCCTATTTATGTAAGCCTGAGTATGTTTCTGCCATTTACGCCAACCATTATAATGAAACAGAACTGCAGTGTTATGTCTGGTATATAGGATCACATAAGGGAATATTCTTAATGCAATAAAAGCCAAATTTAATGTAATATCCTTGTTTCCTGTCTGCATATTTCTGTGTGTGTAGGAGTTGTTCCAAAACACAATAACAAAACATCTACTATATTATTTTGTGATGGAAATCGTTAGAGGGTATATTTCTATTTCTTGAATACCTGTGATATTGGCCTGAAAGTTTAGGACAAATGTGTTTTAACCTCTGTGTTCAATCACTAGCTGAGGAACGTTGTCCTTTACCAGTCAAAATTAATAACATCCTTGTTTATTAAAGACTAAGCCTTTCCCAGAGTTTTCTTTTCAAGCCAGTGGTGATTAATTTTTTTTTTCATTCGTCTGTAACTACTTTTTCCAGTTCAGGGTCGCGGTGGATCCGGAGCCCCACCTGGAACCACTGAGCGCAAGGTGGGAACACACCCTGGAGGGGGCGCCGGTCCTTCTCAGGGTGACACACACACATTCACTCACACACTCACACCTACGGACACATTTGAGTCGCCAATCCACCTACCGACGTGTGTTTTTGGACCATGAGTGGAAACCGGAGCACCCGGAGAAAACCCACGCCGACACAGGGAAAACACACCACACTCCTCACAGACAGTCACCCGGAGGAAACCCACGCAGACACAGGGAGATCACACCACACTCCTCACAGACAGTCACCCGGAGGAAACCCACGCAGACACAGGGAGAACACACCACACTCCTCAGACAGTCACCCGGAGGAAACCCACGCGGACACAGGAAGAACACACCACACTCCTCACAGACAGTCACCCGGAGGAAACCCACGCGGACACAGAGAGAACACACCACACTCCTCACAGACAGTCACCCGGAGCAGGAATCAAACCCACAACTTCCATGTCCCTGGAACTGTGTGACTGTGACACTACCTGCTGCACCACCGTACTGCACTGATGATTAATCAGTGTCCTCAAATTTAAATAAACTTGTTTGAATCAATAATTTCAGAATGTGAAATTATTACATTACCATTATAGAGCAGCCATGGCCTCAAATGTCACCAGTTCGATCCCCTCAAAAGGCAGGAAAAGTGAGGGCAGGGGACTGAAGGAACAGCGCTGTTTCTTCCATCAACATCCAGGGCTAAGATGTCCTTGAGCAAGAAGGTCTAGGGTTTTGTTATGGTTTTCTCATAAACTGGGTTCCATTCGGCCCCATAGTGGATCTGAACCTTTCACTTTAACTGTGATCTCATATGTTCGGCCTTCTGTTCAGCTCCTGAAGTCCTAACCAATAGGGAAGCTCAAGAGACTGTATCTACTTAGATACCAACATTCTGTTTTCAATAACACAAAAGGTGGGAATGTGTGAATGAGTTTGAATGTTTGTGTGTGTGTGTTGCCCTGTGTTCCTCCCTTGCGGCCAATGATTCCAGGTAGGCTCCGAACCCACCGCGACCCTGAACTGGATAAGCACTTAGAGACAATGAATGAATGAATATTATACAAGTCTGATGACTTTGTAAAATAAAAACAAATTAAAATTACAGATCTGTATTTTACAAAGAACTCAAAAGCCTAAAGAGCCTTAAGGGTTTTACACTGTTAATTATAGCATGCTGTTTATGAGTAAATAACAAGTCTTCTTGATACCAAACATCTTCACAGTAGTGTAATTGATCATTTACACTCATTACCTTTGATATGTTTGATGAAGTCATTTAAACAGAAGTGATGGTATGACCTCTGACCTCTATGTGAGACAGTACATTATTCCACAAACTAAAACACACACACCATATCTCAGGTCTGTACTGCAGCTCACTGCATACTCAAGGCCATGTTGACTTCCTGTCAGAGACTGTTGAGGAGGAGAGGAATATTAAATCAATGTTTTGACTGTGGGGCAGAATGAATATGCATCTCATTAAGCAGCATGTTGCCATATTGTGTAGTTCACACAAGTCTCCTCCAATCTTCCAACTCTGTCTACATTAATATTCTGATTACTGTGTGGTGGGGGGGGGGGGGGTAACTGGAGAGAGGCTGTCATTATTTCAAAACAATTTAATTAGTTTTATTTTAGTTTATATTTAAAAATTTAAATTTATCTTTAATTAATTATCTTTGAGTGCTTCTGACACATATCCACGCAAAGAAGGAGAATGAGGAATGGTAACAGACTGTGTGTATGCATTCCTGGAGAGTTTCAAATACATTCCCAGACATTCTCCTGGAGATTAAAGGAATGACTTCACTTATAGTACAGCTCCAGTCTCTCACCTCCCAGGTGACCTTTTTTAGTGGCATTATATTTTTTCAGTTAAATATTGTTTTAATTTTAAAACTGTGTATGCGCAGCATTAGCAGCTGAAGACTCAAAGCAGGGCCTGTGCCTTGGAAGCCGACTCACTGTGATGTGAATGTGATCCTGGGCTGAGAATGTGAAGAGGTTTCTTCGTTGAGAGAATGACCCTTGAGACACCCAGCCTACTAGACCGCATTGAGCTGTCTCTGGATGTCCCGCTAAAGCCTATTCTCTCCTGGAATAATAGCAAGTGCTTGTAGCTGAGCCAGTAATGCATTACCTAACTGCAAATTTAATTGAGAACTCCCCCGCTGCTGTGAAGGAGTTAGAAGCGCCATTGAAATGAATAGAGACTTATCCAATGTTATCTTAGCCTGTTGGGAGGAGCTTATCCAACTGGGTTTACACCATTTTGTGAAGCTCCATTTCGAATATCTGGGACTCTTTAGTTTTTCATAGCTGTTTTATAGCACTCATTTGTGTGTAAAAGTCAGAGACCATCCCTGATTTACTTTGTTTCGAGTCAAAGCCGAAATTAAGGAAGGTATTCTGAGGACATGGACTAACAACAATGCAAATCCTGAAACACAACCCAAACTATCTCCATCAGTTAACAGTATTTAAAGAGCTTTTCCTCTGAGAAATAGTAGAAAATCAAACTGCACTTCCACAGCTCACTGCTTTAGTGACGGGACTCTTACAGAGAAAAGGAAATAGAAACAAAAGAAGAACATAGATACGTCAGAAGAAGAGACTGCTGGGGCTCTCAGAGGGGTGGACTGGCCCTTCCAGGGTCACTGAATGTGTTTGGCATTGCCTGGATGGTGAAAACCAGAAGACAGAATCATTATTTTAATCCACGCAAACAAAATAAAATGAGACTGAAATGAAAGCTACAAATAAATGAATGCTAAAAATAACACAGATGCTGGAAATATTTTTTTTATTTCACTGTATTTTACTGTATTTTTATCATAGATGTTCTATACATAATATACTGTAAACTGATTAAACAGATTGATCCTGAATCGACCCTGTGATAACAGTGAGGAAACACACTCACACACATACACACACACAACCCGACTGCTATCTGCACTCTCTCACGTGCTCTAAATTAGATGTAAATTCTAAGAAGGCGCTGCAGTTAAAAGGTTTATGATCTTTGTTCGCAACGCTATTGGCTGAGTTCAGGGAAAGGGGCGGGATCAGGAAGTATACATTTACTATTCAGGTTATTTCTTTACAAACCCGTTTTCAGACAAAACCCGCTTACTGTCTTAAGATTGGCTAGAGAATCCCTTTCCGCGAAAGCTGATTGGCTCATAGCAGTCTTACCTGTGGCCGTGCGCCAGGATTGGTCGGTGTCTCCTCCTGCCTATGATGTCGAGAAAGAAAATCACATTCCCACAGGTCAGCCATAACATTAAAGCCATTTTCACCGTTCTATTGTGACAAAGACCCCCCACAGAACCACCACAGAGCAGGTATGTATTGGGTGGTGGATCATTCTCAGCGCTGCAGTGACACTGACGTGGTGGTGGTGGTGTGTTAGTGTGTGTTGTGTTAGTACGAGTAGATCAGACACAGCAGTGTTGCTTGGAGTTTCAACACTGTGTCATTCATCAGTGGACATTGAACACTGCTGGCTGGATATGTTTGGTTGGTGGACACTTGAGAGGTATAAAAACTCCAGCAGTAACACACTAGAGCTACAGAGTGCACCTGTATGGTCAGTGGGGGGTGATCAAGTAAACAATGAGTTAAATCATGGACCTAGCTTTAATGTTATGGCGGATTGGTGTTTAGTATTTTAAGAGTTTATAACGTATATGTGTTTCAGGTTTATTTGGGAGAGGATGAACTTGTAGCCAACGAGAGTGTGGGGGCGGGCCTTGTCATAAAACGGGTGGGAAAATCCAACCCCAGCCTCTCCCTAATACACGGCGATGGCCCGGGACACTTGAGAGTCTAACACCTCCGTCACTGAACGTCCACGCGATTTCCCTCACGACTCGAGCTCCGGTTCAGCCTCGCGTGGTCATGTTCACGCGCAGCTCAAAGAAGAGGAGCTCCAGCCGCTCGGTGAGTAAAGAAATACCCGCGCGCTCTTTTTTACGCACCGCTTTTTACGCAAAGGGCTCGGAGAAAATGCGCTTGTTTTCTTGGAGTACTTCTACTCAAACGCGTCAGACTCGTTCTCCACAGCTTTGTCCTGTTTATCTCTTGTTGCTGGATGTTACTTTTTGTGGGTCCGATCCCTGTTCAAAAGTGTAGTGCTTCTTTCATCTCCAGAAATGAAAAAAACATTTATGGTATTTGCCTAATCTATGTTTAATTTATGTCTAATCTAGAGCCACCTACACTTTGGTTCATGTTACAGATGTTGGGTAGTTCAGTGTTCAGAGTCTTCCCCAGAGATCCTTATACTGTGTATACCCTGTTGCACTATGGTGTGTTTACCTGAGCAGGGATTCGAACCCCGGTCTACCAATTATGCTAAATATAAAAACCACCTGCCTGTATGGAGTCAAATATAAAAAAAAATGCCCTGCAATTGTCTGCAATTGTGCTCTTGCCCTGGCAGTGTGTATAGTCCACATTAATTATTTACCAAAACAGTGGCATGAATAATGCACAGGATGTGGTGGGTAACTTTGAGAATGTTGATACGAGGAGATCTGATATCACCTTGATATAGTGGGATAGTAGCTGGCAAAGCACCAGCCAAGAAAACATACTGTGTTGTTTTTGGTTCTCATGGTCAGATGTCCGCAGCCAGTCACTGTCCCATACCAAAACCTGCACCTGAACGCTATAGAAAGCTGGACCTCTGGGCTCTTGTATTCTACATTAATGGAGCTCAGTCCAGTACTTGGAGTGGCGTATCTGATCTAGATGTGATCGTCCGATATCAGCACCTGATTTTAGAAATACTCTGCTCACTGTGTGCCATCAGATCCTCACAGGAGTCTTCCAGTACCAGCGAAGCAGGACAAACAGATCATCAGGTAGATCATCAGCCTGGATGCATGGTTGTGTAATAATCTTGTTCTGATATTTTCTGTCCTCTCTTTTCTTGTCTTCTTGTGGTCAGCCAACTGCACTAGATGACCCAGAAAGAGGCCAGCCTTGTAATGTGTGCGGAGAGCAGTGTCCAGGCTTTGTTGTGCATAAATGGAGGTAAAAGACCTTCTCCACACACACACACACACACACACACACACACTTTTCTTATCTTTGTTGCATCATGTAAAAGCCCAGCGACTCAGAATCGCTCTTGGGGATGAAGTGAAGTCCAGTTTCTCTGGACATCTTGGTGGACATTAGTGTAGGGCAGGGTCCCCCAGGCAGCACCTTGTGTGTTCAGTCTGTTATCTTTGGTGACACTTTAAGGGTTAATACCGTCCATAAATGAATGCATCATAAATGTTTGTTATCAACCTTCCGTTTGTTAAAGTTGAGTTTGTAGTATGTGCTGAATCTGTAGGTGGAGTTGTTGCCACACAGCTCCTGGGGTTTGATCCCCTCCTCAGGTCACTGTCTGTGAGGAGTTCTTCCTGGGTGTTCTCCCTGTGTCTGTATGGGTTTCTTCTGGGTCCGCCAGTTTCCTCCCATAGTCCAAAGGACATGTTGGTAGCGTGATGTTGTCCACAGGTGTGAGTGTGTGAGTTGTCTGGGTGAGTGTATAATGCACTGTGATGGACTGGCACACCGTCCGGCGCTCTGGACCTCCATGACCAGGATGAAGCGGTTACGGATGATGAATGAATGAATGAATTGTATTTTGAGTCATTTCCTGCTGAATCATGATTCAGTTGAATCGTTGTGAAGCTTGAGGTTTCATGATGTATTTATGCATTTATTAAAGAATCCTAACGTAATAGAATTGTTGAGGTAATTTTTCTCTAGTGATTATTATTATTATTATTATTATTAATATTACATAATATTTATTGGACAGTGATATTATGGTAGACCTCAAGGCTCTGAGGTGGAGTTTTCTGGCATTGTGTGTGTGTGTGTGTGTGTGTGTGTGTGTGTGAGAGAGAGAGAGAGAGAGAGAGAGAGAGAGAGAGAGAGAGAGAGAGAGACATTATAAAGAATGTATTCATGTAATAAAAGCTCAGTGAGCTCAAAGATAACAGTTTACATTGAGTGGACTATTCAGCGCTGTTCTGGAGGTCAGGCTGCATTCCCTGCTCAGACGACTCCAAGGCCTTTACAGATGACTGTGGAGTCAGTGGGGTGGAATTGGGGGTTGGGGGTGGGGGTTGTTTCGGCTGGAGCTCAGGAACAACCACTAGATGCATGATTATATTTGTTTTGGATATACATTATTTCTATAAATTAAATCATTCTGAATAAATATGTAGCTATTTTGACGTCCTCAGTGAATATTCAGAGAAGCTAAGTTAGAAGTCCTGCTTCCCCCTAGTTTTACATTAGTGTCTCCATGGCGATCCAATACTTTCAACCAGGAAGCAGACAATAACTTTAAACTGCTTGACTGATGGGTCTTGGCTGGGTACAGAAAGCAAAGGGCAGTCGTGTCTTTACACCACAGGGAGGGGCTGGTTGTTTTAGCGGGGTCAGGGGGTGGGGGCGTTGGGTGGGGCTGGAGGGGTGAGGATTGTAGACTGTAGAGAGGGGAGAGAACTTGCTGTCTGTGTTCCAGTGCTGTGAACTATTACAGGGCAACAGTCAGCTCAGGAATGTGGCCTTAATTGCCTGTGTTTAGCAGCACCGCAATAAAACTGAAGCCTCTTCCCAGCAAACTCTAAGCAGACAGTTGTGCAGAGTCTTGGGGGTGTTTGGGCTTTAGTGTACGCAATGGTGTGCTTTATTCTGTGTGTGTGCCTCTGTATGTTATGGGAAGCATTTGCGAGTGTATATCATGCAAGCCATTATTTTATTCTATGGGGCGTGTGTGTGTGTGTGAGTGTGTGTGTGCGTGCATGTAAGTACTCAGTATGGGGTCAATTTATAGTCCTCAGTGCCAAAAGCATCCCCTAAGCAACCCCCTTGTTGTGCTGACCAGTGTGTGTGTGTGTGTGTGTGAGTGTGTGTGGGACAGTTTGATGAGGTATGTGGCCATGATTTGACCCCAGACTGAGACAGAGAGAGAGAGAGAGAGGAGAGAGAGAGATTAGGGAAAGCAGACAGGCAGGTGCACACACACACACACACACACACAAACACACAATCTCTGATAAGTGTACATGAGCTTAGCGTTGAGGCAGCTGTTAAGGCAAACAGTTTGCAGCTGCAGGGAATTCACTCAAATTCAGAAAGATTCTTACTTTTCATTTGTTTCATTTTCCTGGCGCTATCTTTGACAGTTTTATCGCTGCTGTAGGTGTGAATGCATCTCCATCTGCGCAGGCACCTGCTTCCTCCAACCACACAATCTGAAGTGTTTGGGATGCAGCTAATGTAGTTATAACACCTAACATGGAAAAACAGACGGTCTATTTTTCTTTGCCTTTTTGAAATATGGATCGCAGTCAGATGATGCTTTGTAGATTCTCTCTGCCTAATATGCGAATACCAATGCCAATGATATGGCCTCTTTCGCCTCCAATCTTCCATCACTGTATAAGAGACGTCCTGCTGGGGGCTAGGTTCTGTGGTATATGTCCCATTCAGTCTTTGGGTGTGTGTAAATGTCCCCTGTATTGTGCCTCATGAAAAAAGAAGCCTGGGCTTTAACCCTCTTTATAACTTGAATGGGCGGGGTTAAACTTCTGTAGACTGAAAGAATGGAAGTGACATTTGAAACAGCCTGATTTTACAATGTGGAATTTATCTTACTTTTTTGAAACAGTGTTTACATGCTGTATTGGTTTTGTTGTCTGTTATATCTGTCCTTTAATTTGGAGGCTAGTCATTTAAGAGGGCAATGAAAGGCATTAAGAGGAGAAATGCAATGATAAAACTCTAAAACTCCTTGTCTCTCTCTCACTTTTTTCTCCTGGGCTACAGCCCCCCCACCAGATAGAGCCAGGAACTGTGGTAGGACGAGAAGAAGAGGAACTGTATGTGGTTTTATCTTGGGCTACACACCTTGTTGAATTATTAATGCTAGCCGCTGGCTTGATTGATTTTCTTTGTGCTAATGAGGCTTGTTACATTCGTATTAGCATCGGCGCAGCTAGTGTTAGCTCGTTTATGTTTTGACCTACTTACCCCCACCCCCCCCCCCCCCCCCCCAAAAAAAAAAAAAAAAAAGAAACCCAACATTAATCATCATTTAAAAAAAACAGCAGGAGTGATTCTGTCCAAAAAGCACCACAAAGGACCAAAGGCCATGAGGGGAAGCTAATTATGCTACGTTCCAGGAGTTAGCGCCTAGGCTGCTATGTCACAGATGTTAATAATGATCTTAACGACACATGAATCCCACCACTTAACTCCCGCTACATTGAGAGCCACACACTCCACTCACTGCACAAAGAAGTTAATGGGCTGAGAGGGAAACAGCCTAGCTTTCTGACACTTAGCGCTAACCGTTCCCAGCACTTCCTTCTCCGGTGCTGTTAACAACTGGAACTGCTCACAGTCAGGAGCAAGACAAAGATCTCCCTTGTGCTCTTAGGTCTCAGCTGAAACTGTACACGGAGTAAAAGCAAAAACAGAAGAGGTGAGGAGAGGCAGAGAAGAGGGAGGCCCGAGCTGTTAGCTTGTTTTCTGACATACAGATTTAGATGGATTTTGTCAATGGAATTGTTAGTGACATATGGAGTGTCTCAGCACTGCAGAAACTGCACTATGTAATTTTTAGAGGAGGGTAGGAAATTATGATGTGCAGAAATGGGCAGCTCCACAGTGTTGAGCTGTCAACTGACGTTGTGTTAAAGGCAGTTTGCTGTCTGGGGAAAGGCTGATGGCACTGGCAACTTTTCCCTCAAGAAATGAGCTTGAAATACTAAGCCATTGTTGCATTACGTCTAGACTCATGAGTTAAGCTCTAGACCAGAAGATGCCATTGTTCTAATATAAACAGAGCTTTATTTGTCATTCTAATCACATCTCTGTGGCCATAGCTGTGAAAAGGTTAAGGTCAGGGTTGGGAGCACACTGATGGAGATGTTCTCCAGAAAAGTCCACGTAGAAAGCTTCTGGAGGCAGCTGCGGGGTGGGGGCAGTGACATGTGTCCTCCCGCTCACCCGATCACATCTACATTACACAAACTTCCATAGAACTCATGGCTATTCAGCCTTTAAGCAGCAGCACAGTTAAAATCAATCAAGTCAGAGCTGCCTGGACTGTGAATGGGCTTCAAGGGCAGAGCTCTATTCAGACAGATTGAAGGAGGAGTCGGAGTGAGAGAAAGCCTGGTGATTTCTCACTCTCTGTCTCTCTCTCTCTCTCTCTCTCTCACACACACACACACAGGCTGGTGAACATTACAGTGTGTTTGGCATTACCCTGTGAAGGAAGCACTAAAGACACTTGCTCTTAATGGAACATATTCACTGTGCCACTGCTCTCTTTGAAGCGCTAACCACATGCATCTGGCCTCAGTGCTGACGCTCCCTCGGCTCGGCAGCTAAATGAAGCATCTTCCACTCATTTTCCTGGCCTTTGGGGCTTGTTGTGGGATCTTCCGCTGCTTCTACTGCATTTTGCGGGGTGGTTGCAGGATGTTCTGATGCTTTGGGGATTGTGTAAATAGATGAGAAAACCTCTAACATCGTTGATGAATGGGCGTCAGGCCCACATTTAAACTGCTGCTAGACCTGTGTGTTTATGTGTATGTGGGGCAGTGATTGTGTGTAATGAGCTGTTGTTTATTAGCCATGGTAGTCACGGCGACAGTGGGCTGAGTGGTGAATCTGGAGCAGGTTGAAGTGTGTTGGGAGCAGGAGGAACAGTGGTGGGTTTGGGAGCTGAATGCTGATGATTTTCAGTTGAATTCATGTATCCAGGTCAGCCTCGCTGCTCTTTTTAACCCTGTGAAGTCTAAAACTGGTGTTATCTGAGAAAAACGTACGAGTTCTGAAAAACAGAGTGGGCCATTTATATGGATACACCTTAATAAAATGGGAATGGTTGGTGATGTTAACTTCCTGTTTGTGGCACATTAGTATATGGGAGGGGGGAATCTTTTCAAGATGGGTGGTGACCCTGGTGGCCATTTTGAAGTCGGCCATTTTGAATCCAACTTTTGTTTTTTCAATGGGAAGAGGGTCATGTGACACATCAAACTTATTCTGAATTTCACAATGGTGTGCTTGGTTTTAACGTAACTTTATTCTTTCATGAGTTATTTACAAGTTTCTGACCACTTATAAAATGTGTTCAAAGTGCTGCCCATTGTGTTGGATTTTCAATGCAACCCTCTTCTCCCACTCTTCATACACTGATAGCAACACCACAGGAGAAATGCTAGCACAGGCTTCCAGTATCCGTAGTTTCAGGTGCTGCACATCTCGTATCTTCACAGTATAGACAGTTGCCTTCAGATGACCCCAAACATAAAAGTCTAAGATCGGGAGACTTTGGAGGCCATGACGCGGCCCACGGCAACCAATCCACTTTCCAGGGAACTGTTCATCTAGGAATTCTCAGACCTGACACCCATAATGTGGTGGTG
>NC_089804.1:37559601-37794601 GCF_029633855.1 Hoplias malabaricus
TCAAGGGCACTTCAGTCATGACCTGATGGCTCTGGGGACTGAACCGGCAACCTTCCGGTCACACGCCCACCTCCTTAACCACCAGACCATGGCTGCCCCCACTATACCCCACTAATTAGCATCAGGCTAACAGCCTTAGCTCACCATGCCCAATGCTAAGTATGGGGTATACAGAGGGCTATAAAACACCCAGCTCTGGGCTGTGGAGCAGTGAAATTGTGTTTTCTGATGTGATGGACCTCCATTCAGTACCTTTGGGATACATTAGCTACAAGCCTCATAACTCTAGTTCAACAAGCCCTGAGTCTTGGCTGATTGATTATAAGTGAACCTTGGCCAGTCTGACTGAGTGGTTTCAATATGTGTGTGTGTGTGGTGTGTGTGTGTGTGAGAGAGAGAGAGAGAGAGAGAGAGAGAGAGAGAGAGAGAGAGAGAGAGAGAGAGCTCCTCTCACCATGCCAGCTCAGTATCTGACTGACAGTAGACTGGACCTGTTTAAGGCACTGTTTCTGTGTGTTTAAGGAAACAAATGACCTCTCCAAAACACTGTCTGTTATAGGAGTGGCACACAGTCACTCTTTGGCCCTAGAAGGCCTCCGCTGGGTTTGTTTATCTCCATTTTCCGCCAGCTTGCTGTCTGTGAAGTGTCCTTGCAGCCGGCTGCCATAGCTGAGAGCTGAAGGCCAGCAGAGCTCTGTGAAGAGGGCAGATATGTGTGTCAGTGTGTCTGTGTGTGTGTTTTTAAATTACCTCGTATCATCACGACCTGTGACTGAGGCAAATATTAAAGATGTTATTACATTGTTGTTGCACTTTAAATGCACCGTCAGAAAGAAAACCTCATGTGTAGGTGTCCCCACATTTTTGAAGGGCTGTGTAGTCCAGTTTACATAGTTCCTGTGTGCCTCTGTTTGTGCTGACTCTGGTTCTGAGGCTTTGCATTCATCATCATCAGTGAAGGCTCTTCAGAATGTCTGGCAAACGGGACCCTATCTAATCTGAGCTTAGATCAGTTCTGGGCTCTCAGGAGAACACTGATATTCACCATGACGACACAGGTCTGAGCAAGACCCTCGCTGACTACGCAGCTCAGACATGGAGGCATCGCATGCTTCTGTGAGTCAGATACAGTGCAGCCCCCACTAGTTTCTCTCTGATGGTCTGCCAGAGAGAGAGAGAGAGAGAGAGAGAGAGAGTCCACAACAAGTATGAAGCCTCTCACTTGCCCATTAGTTCTTCTGCTAACCCCATGAGTTTCTGCCAGAGTAATAGCCTCGTCTCTTCTGATTAGACTGTACACTGCAAGCTGGAACATTGCTGTTAGGATTTGATGGCATTCAGCCACTGCAGCTTTAGTGAAGTCAGCTTCTGACGTTCCACTGCTCCAGAGCCCAGTGTCGGGGTCTTTATACCCCTTTAGGCTCCTATTGGGCATTTCAAGAATTTAACCCTTTAGTGTGAAGTGACTTTCGCGGTCAACATCAAATAAAAACAACTGCTCTCTGAAGTGGGACAATGACCTCAAACTTGCTTCCTTATAAATGCAACCCCCCAGTAGCCACCATTCCCCAAGCCCAACCCACCACCCCTTAACGAGCCCTGCTTTGTAACAGAGAGATATGCAGGGGAGGAGGAGGGGGGGGGCTTTTGTGGGCGGAGCTTTTCAGTGCTGGTAAATTTTGTTTTGTTGCCTTTTAACTGACACTGTACAGCAATTTAAAGGATGTGTAAATGCCTTTTAGTATTCATTTTGGATGTGTGTGTGTGTGTGTGTGTGTGTGTGTGTGTGTTGATAATTAAATATTATTGTATATACAGGTCTGTGGTGTCCCTGATGAAGAGTTGCCTGGAGACGGGTGCTAAGCCGTGATTGGTTGAATGTCGTGTCAATCATTGGTTTGTACAACATTATTTATGGTCCACTACATGACTTTCACATGGGTTCTGTATTCATCTGGTGGGCAGAATAAGACCTGAACATGGGACCCGTGGGGTTCAAATTTGGTAGAAAATCTGTTTTTGAGCATGTGTGTGTGTGTGTGGGTGTGTGTTTAAGTGGTATTGGTGAGTGTGATAACATTTGAATTTCCTCTCTGCCTCTGCGCTGATGTCATCGGAACAAATCTTATCCCCCACATGGCACTGCATGTGGTAGAAATGTGGTCTGCTCATAAAGACACACACACACACACACTTCTGTAATTTCCCCATGCTTCTAGGTAAGTGGTTGGGAATTCTTTAAGGCCATGGCATGGAGAATGACTGTGAACAACGACTGTGGAGTCACGCTTTAATATGTGACCTGCATTTGTTCAGAGTATTTTTTTTTATGACAGTACTTCAAAAGAAATATATATAACATAAATCATTATAACAAGAAGAAGCATATTTATAAAACAATAGAAATTCCCTGCCTTCCCTCCCCTGCCTCTCTCTCACTCTCTTTTTCTCTGTATGTCAAACACATACATGTAGTAGCTTATTCAGACCCTGGTGTGTTTGTTCTCTTCATTTGCAAACAATTATGTACCCCCCTAACACCCCGCCCCCATCCCCGGCTCATTGTCACCATCACACACACACACACACACACACACATATAAACACACACACAAGCAGCCCCTTAGGCCTCTGAATTATTCATAATGAAAGACATTGAGGTGAAGCCACATTAACACTTTCTTAAAATGTCTTCTCTGCTTTGGTCAAATTTGGCACATAGTCGGCTCCCATCCTTCAGCCCATTACCCCACCTCAAGCGATCATTTAGCTCCGGGCTGTCTTGTTTGTTCCTCGATAAATCACACAATCACACCCAATTCGGCGCGGCCAGCTTTGCGCGTTCGCTTTATGATTAATTCCTGCCGCGGAGTGAACGCTCTAATCTGGATTTTTGTAACGTGGCGGAGCCTCCTCTCATCATCGCTCGGCTCCCTGTCATCCTGCAGCTCTATAATTTAAAGAGTGATGGAATGGCGCTAGACTGACTCATCTATCTGGAGTTAATGTCATCTCTAGGCAATTACAGCTCGCTGCTGTCTGCGAATGTGGCGCGCACATTATCCCCGGCTCAAGGCTACGAAGAGGATCAGATAGAAACTGTTACTGAGCTTTCGGGAGTTCAGGGAGCTGTTAGAGGAGAAATCAATGAGCAGCAAACTAACAAAAGCAGCAACAGAATGGAAAGCTTCAGTTACTCTACAGACCCTTAAAATCAAGTAGTTACAATGCTCACTCACTACGTAGGGAACTTTAGTATAGAGAGCAGTGATACACTTTGTGTTCATTTATTCATTCATTCATTATCTGTAAGCGCTTATCCAGTTCAGGGTCATGGTGGGTCCAGAGCCTACCTGGAATCATTGGGCGCAAGGCAGGAATACACCCTGGAGGGGGCGCCAGTCCTTCACAGGGCGACACACACATTCACACATACGGACACTTTTGAGTCGCCAATCCACCTACCAACGTGTGTTTTTGGACTGTGGGAGGAAACCGGAGCACCCGGAGGAAACCCAACGTGGACACAGGGAGAACACACCAACTCCTCACAACACTTTGTGTTAATGTTTTTCATTTTAATTCTTGCATCGTTTAGGGCTTCAGCATTGATTCCACAAATCTTTCAAAGGGCCAAACTACGAACGTAAGAGAAATGAAGATGTTAGTTATTTAAGGCATTCTTAATAGAGAGCATAAATATTTTTGTTTGGGAAGTGTAAACACTGTTTGTCCACATGTTCAACAAGCAGAAAATGGCTCATAGGGATAGTTTCAAAGACTGGGTTGTTTTCTTTGCAATTTTCGCATTCTTCCGTTTATTCGATCCACTGAGCATTTATTTGGATATGTGATACGCTGTAAACATTTATAAACCGTCGCTACCATGGTGGCCTTTTTCACCTAGTAACAGAACCCTCCATAAAAGTCTTCAGCTTTAATGCGCGAGAATAAACTCTTCCTCACAAGCCCCTCTTGGCCGGGGAGAGCTGGATGTTGAAGTCATTTTGGCGTTTGATGTTGAACCTGCTGAATCTGTCATGCTCTCACTTCGGCAGAACACTGTTCACAGATTTGGCCCCGAGTGGAGATGGACCCCTGCCTAGTTCTGTTCAAGCAAAACTGTGTGTACGGGTGCATGTGTGTGTGTGTGTGTGCATTTGTGTGGGCTTTTTCATGAGGTCCACCAACATGGGCCTGAGTTGGTGAAGTGTGTTTTTATTCTAAAGCAATGTCCTAGAATGACTCCCCTCTAGTTGACACTTTGCATTGAGTGGATCCAGTTTTGTGTGTGTGTGTGTGTGTGTGTGTGTGTGTGTGTGTGTGTATTTGTAGGTTGACACAGGATCTCCAAAATTTGCCCAGGCAGCTGGCTTAGATGTGTTGCATTCCTCAGCTGGGGTCTAAAATAGGGCCTTGCAGTGTGTGTGTGTGTGTGTGTGTGTGTATGTGTGCTTGTGTGTATGTGTACCAAGTTTTGCTCACACTGTGGGGACCAAGGTCTGTTTACACAGTGTTCCTCATGGGGGCCACAGTGTGGTGTAAAGGTTTAGCCTCAGGTTTTGATTTAGTAGGGTAAGTGTGTGTGCGTGTATGTGTGTGTGTGTGAAATGGGGTGATGTGTGAGTGTGAACAGCCTTGTCATGAACTCCTTGTTGGTTTTTGAGCTGCTGCTGGCCCACTCTTGCTCACACATCCATAGATGATTGAATTACCAAGGAAGCTAAAGCCAGTGTAGGACCACTGTGTTTTTATCCCAGTATGAATCTGTAGAGTGTGTAGTTTTTACAGTCAAATTGTGGCTAATAATTGTGGGAGTGGTTTTATTCCAGAATGAATCTTCAGAGTAAATGGTTGTTAGAGGTTTACTGTTCCAGTATGAATATGAAAGCAATAACTGGGTAGTAAGTCTAGTTCCTTTTACCCAATACTGTAGCCTTGCTCAAAGAATCTATCAAGGCAGTAAAAGACCTGGCAACCCTGCTGCTTTGTGTTATTGGGTTTTTATCAAGTCTGGTGTTAAAAGCCCACCCTGGTGCTGATCTTTGGGACATTGGGGAGGTTAATTCGATGTTGGTTTTACTTCATAAAACGAATGTTTATTGAAGCAGATCTGCGTAAATCATACAAACTTGGGCAGATACACTTTGCAAAATATAAACCACCAGATGGTTGCGTTCTCGTATTGTTGCAGTTGGAGCAGGATGAGACCTCCCACACTCACAGTGGAACAGAGTTCTAGTGTGTGTTATCTCCATTATGAGCGATTGCAGTGAGTGCTGTGTGTTTATTTACTTCAGTTAGTTCAGTGAAGGTTAAGCATGTGCAGGAAATATGACAGTGAGTCATGTCCGAGTTATTTAATCCAATACAACTTTAATAATGTGATGTCATTACATCATGTCAATTACATAAGGAATGAAACACGACTGTAGATGTACTGGCTGCATGTGGGAAATTGTCCACAAGTGTGTGTGATGTCAACTGATGGACTGGTACCAATCCAAGTGGGGTCCTAACTTTAGCATATGATTAATTTGTATTGAAAACATAGTACTATCAATAAAACGCAACAATGCACCTGTAAAAAAATGACATCATACTTGTGTAATCAGCTTTGATAACCGTGACTTCAAATGGTTAAACCCCCAGGCGTCAGGCTTTTGTCCTCTGACTCTGATGTTCAGGCTTGTGTTGGTGAGACTGAGCACACACACACACACACACACACACACACACACACACACAAACACACACACAGCCTTCCTGAGAAATGCTAATCCAATCAGATCAATAGGCTGATCGATTCTAAATATAGTTATTTCTTTGGAGAGGGTCAGTGGAGGGTCCGGGGGTCTCATGGAGTCCCAGAGGGCCTGTGTATTGACTGCTTTGGGGAGATTTAGTGGCGTCGGGTGGAGGAAGGGGACTGCCTGTTTAATTACTGTAGCTTTTGACCTAACCACATCACACCCTCAAAACCACTTCTGTAGATCAAGACAAAAATACACACACACACACACACACACACACACAAACACACACACACACACACACAGGGAGAGAACCCCACCCCCCTTTAAGCATATCATCTATATACTTCTTTGTAGCCTCATACCAGACATACACTGAGCCCAAAAAAATGTGTAGACACCACAACGAATAATTTCAGCTACTTCAAGTTGAACTCATTGTGGATCCAGATGTTCATCTGTGCAAACACAGCTGGTAGAGCCTTCATAAAAAAGCCTGACGCGTAACGGGATGCTCCGAAGCAGCTGCATATGCGACTAAGACCACCTTGCCCAAAGCCGAGTGTTGGGCAGAGGTGTATAAAACCACACAGCTGGTCTGCAGAGCGGTGGAGCTGTGTTCGGTGGCGTGACTGAGCAGCACTCAGTATCTCTGGGATTGAGGAGGAGTGGTGTTCGTGATCCAGAACTCATTACCCACTCTGCTGCCAGCTCCTTGTGCTGGGAGAGTCACTTTGTTGCTATACTGTAGCCCTCATTGACCTTCCCAGCTCTTTTCTGAGGAAAACACACACACACAAACATACATACGAACACACACACACACACACACACACACACACACACACACACACACACACACACACACACATACTGCACCTCTGACCTTTAAGTGTGTCCTCAGGCTGGTGTTGGTGTTGAGTGTGATGCAGCTGGACTCTTTTCAGCAACACGTTAGCACACACACACACTACTCCAGCCCACTGACTTACTGCTGCAATATATGGATGCTAACCCCATCGACACGCTAGCTATGCTACGTTGCTACGTTCCTTCTTTGTTAGAATACTTCCGTAAAATGATAAGACTGGAAAATATCATCTGAGAAATACCAGGAATGTAAATTTCAGCATTACCTCAGCTCTTAATTTCCATAAAACTTTACAGGGTTTACATAGTTTCTATGTAGCCTCCATGTAGCGGGTGTTAGACTCTCAACCGTGTTTCTTTTTTCATGGCTGTTGTTCCAGGACCAGTTCATATCCAGGTTGTTGTAATGATATGGAGAATTATTTCTGCTGTTCACATTTGCATGGCCCTGAGAACAGTAATGTAGTCACTGGTTCATCTGACAGTGCAAGGCACTAATGCTAATGTGCTACGAGCACATGTTCTGGCCTCATGTGAAACACACTCACTCTGTTCTAATTGCAAGTTAACACCTGCGAGACCAAAAAATGATACTGCCTTGTTAGGAAATGGCTTTCTGGTTTATTTACTGTTCATCGAAAGCTGATCTTGCTACTTGATCAATGGAACCGCACAAATACACAATCCTAAAACTCACAGATAAACATGTTTTTCAAAATCTCTGCTGAAATCTCAAGCTGCAGTCACAGAAATGGTCCAAAATGAGTTGGAATCGACACTCGTGGCACCAGCACTGACAGGGACAGTGTTCATTTCTGATTTGAAGTAAATCATGTGTGGGTTTCTTGAGTGGAAGTGTCTGTCTGGTTATTTCCATGATCCACACCCACACAGCGAGGGGTTAAATAACAGCACAGATCCGTCTCTTTGTGAATTACAGAGCAGCCCGGCGGCCCATGTGTGTTGTTTTCAGATTTCAGCTCTGTTCACCCCACAATTAACGGTCAGAATATAGCTTCACTGAGGCAGGTGTACCACCGACCCTACAGCCAGACTGTGGTTTGTGTGTGTGTGTGTGTGTGTGTGTGTGTGTGTGTGTGTGTGTGTGTGTGTGATGTCATATTTATGACAGCATGTCCTGACAAAGGTATAAAAAGTAAAAATTGTGTGTGTGAGAGAGAGAGAGAGAGCGAGAGAGAGCAAGAGAGACGCCTCCTAACTCTCTGGGACCCCTCTGCATAATCTCCATATATAATCACTGGCAGCTCTAACACACATGGTGGACGGCTGGAGTGTTTCCAGCTCGTGCCACTGGGAGTGAGAGAGGGTCTTCTGTTCTCCATATGTGGGTCAGGAGACCATATGCATCAAACCTCACATCACAGTTTTGATCCAGAATCAGCTTCTTTATCTGAAATAATAATAGAACATAATACAGTATGAAAGAAAGAAACTCATCATAGTCCTTATCCCAGACAAGAGCTGCTCTTATGGAGTACCTAACGGATCATAAACTGTCTAAACTTTTTTTTAACAGTCATAATAAAAAAAAATCCTAAAACTTTTAATTTGAAAAATGGAGCTTTAGCCTTGTGCTTGTTGTAAACACATTCATATGAATTCAGGTATT
Source organism: Hoplias malabaricus (assembly GCF_029633855.1). NCBI lineage: Eukaryota > Metazoa > Chordata > Actinopteri > Characiformes > Erythrinidae > Hoplias > Hoplias malabaricus. The sequence goes on from NC_089804.1 coordinate 37,567,855, forward strand.
TTAAGATGAAGGAAATAAAGACTTCTAACTGAACCCCACCATAAAGACTAATAAGTGTGTGTGTGTGTGTGTGTGTGTGTGTGTGTGTGTGTGTGTGGTTAAAGTAGGATCAGGAGAAGACATAACATCAATTAGCTACACTCGTTTGTGTGTGTGTTTGTGCATGCTAGCTTTGTCTGAGCTCTGTGCCCTGCTCTCCCCCACAGACCAGACTGTACAGGCGAGTGTGTGTGTGTGTGTGTGTGTGTTGAGACACAAGCATGCTGTGAAAAGCTTGCTGCCAGGGGCCTAGAAATGTGTGAAAGAGATGCAACAGAGTCCCTTCTTCTTTTCCCTCCTCCCTCTCTGTATCTGTCCAACTGTCCATCCAGTAAAAGCAGCACAATGATTATCGCCTCATCATAAATTAATTAAAATAAATGAATCTGTTCTCTGTAATAATGGCTACTGTTTCAAAATGTACACAAATCTATGGGAATGAAGCTGCAAAATAGCAGGTGTTTCATTCATTTGAGGATTATAATTAACACTGAAACTGTGTGTACGTTAATGCTTTTGCTTTTTTGTAAGTATGCTTTTGTAGAAGATGCATATTGAAAAATCAGGAAAACAAAGTGACTGTGGGCACCCAGTACTTTCACACGAATGTAGGCCTCAGACAGTGTGTGCTGAGAGGAGTGAAGATGTTTTCTACTGTGTGTCAAAACTAGACCAAACCACAGGAGCTTGGCTGAGTGCGCACCCCACCATTAGGACAAGGTCAAACTTCCTTCAGCAGCCGTGGAGCAGCAACCATCTGGAAACTTACAAGAACCTCTCTCTCTCTCTCTCTCTCTCTCTCTCTCTCTCTCTCCGTGTTTATTTGTCCTCTTCTCTCCAGCTCTTCACATGCAGTACAGTCAGAGTTCTGTTTATGTTTATGTCTTACTGAAGGCAGTGACATTATTTATATATACAGTACCAGTCAAAAGTTTGGACACCTCTCCTCATTAGTCGTTGGTGGAATAGAGCTGTTCACTGTATACCAGCTGAGTACCAGCCCCTACCTCTGCACAAGCCCAGTTATGGCTTCTTAATAAACACATTAAGAAGGCGAGCAGTTCTACAAATTAAGTCTTGATGAGGCTACAGCTGTTCAGTGAAAACTATTCCAGGTGACAGCCTCATGACGCTGATGGACAGAATGCAGGGAGTGTGCAAAGCTGTCATCAAAGCAGCTTTTTTGTTTACTGCATAATTCTGAATGTTTTTCTTCGTAGTTTTAATTCATTCATTGTCTGTAAGCACTTATCCAGTTCAGGGTCACGGTGGGTACCTGGAATCTTTGGGCGCAAGGTGGGAATACACCTTGGAGGGGGCACCAGTCCTTCACAGGGCAACCAGTCCTTCACAGGCAGACACAGGGAGAACACACCACACCCCTCACAGACTGTCACCCGGAGGAAACCCACGCAGACACAGGGAGAACACACCACACTCCTCACAGACAGTCACCCGGAGGAAACCCACGCAGACACAGGGAGAACACACCACACCCCTCACAGACTGTCACCCGGAGGAAACCCACGCAGACACAGGGAGAACACACCACACCCCTCACAGACAGTCACCCAGAGGAAACCCATGCAGACACAGGGAGAACACACCAACTCCTCACAGACAGTCACCTGAAGCGGGAATTGAACCCACAACCTCCAGGTCCCTGGAGCTGTGTGACTGCGACACTCCCTGCTGCACCACCGTGCCGCCTCATAGTTTTAACGTCTTGCGTATTCATTTGCAATGTAAAATAGAGGCGGTGACATATTATCATTTTATTTTCCATTTCCCAAAAGTCCATTGTGGTTGGGATGGACAGAACAGGTCCAATACAATTGTGTGGTGCCATCTCTGGTATGAGATTTGGTCAGTGACCGAATTTGAGTAATGTTGTCCTAAACTGTAACTGACAGCAACAACATGCCACAGATCTGAACCTAGATCAGCCTCATCTTCCAGGTCATTTTTGCAACATTGGTGTCATAAGTCTCACTATGTCATCAGCATACGCTAAGGCACTTCCATCCATCTCCTAAAGTGGGCCGGTCATCCTGCTCCGAAACACTTTGAAATGTCAGTGCCGCAACTGGCGGCTATTCATAACCTGAGAGCAGTCGTCCATCTCGCTTTGGCTCACCTCACTGGAGCACCAGCGCTAAAGGGATACCGCTCCTGAAGTGAATTTAATTTCTCCTGGAGATGAGACGCCCCTTGATGGATGAATCTGTCTCTCCTTTCCTCTCCCTCTTTCTCCTTCTCCCCCTGCTGACCTCCTCCTCCTCCATCTCTTGGGGGCAGTCCATTTTTTACCTTCTTGCATCCTTTCATCAGACATCTCCCTCCAGGTGTTCCATGCCACAGATGATTCTGATTGAACTTTAATATGATTTATTTATTTTATTTCCCACCTCCGTGTTTGATCTGAGGGTCCCTGTCCCACAGTGCTTCGTGGGGCAAAGTGTAGTATCTCGTTTTCCGTATCCCTCCTGTCTGGAAGCCTTTTAATTAAACGGAGTAGTTTCTGAGAACGTCAGAATGCTCAGTGTGTCGGAGCAGTGCTGATAATCTCAGATCTGTAGCTGCGTTTTGACCTGTGTTATGTCATGAGTTTTGAAATAAACAGAAGTGTCCAGTGGTTCAACGAATCTGGAAATCCATCTGTAATCCAGGTTGGGATTATTCTGAGATTTCCAGGTAGACTGTTTTATCCCTTGCCTGTTTTACTGAGCCCTGAGACATGTCTAATCACATAATGTGAAGATAAGCCCCTCACTCATCACTAACATCTTACCAAAGTGAAGGGGACGTAACCCAGTACTGGCGTAAATTTCCTCCCCACTGGTGCCACAGCCATGTGTGTCTGGGTCAGGGAGAGAAATGTATTGGTTTGCTGATTCCCTGGAAGGGCCACTGACTGGTCAATCTGGTCATTTTTAGTCACTCAGGCTTAGTACTCTGTTATCCTTCCTGTCTCTGTGAAGCTTCCAGTGATGTTGGATTGCGGTGGGCCACTTTAAACAAACAGCTAATATTCCAGGACTAATTTTCCTGATCCCACTTCATCCCTGCCGGAAACTGTATCAGGGATTTGTGGTTGATTGTTTTTGTGCTTCTGTTCAGGGCTCTGAAGCAGTTGTCTGGTCATTCTCATGGCCAGTAGCCACTTGTGTTGCTTGAGTTTTCCAGTGCTGGCCGCTGTAAACCATGGAAGTATGTGGAGGCTGCGCCAAAAGTAATATTTCTGTTGTAAATGTCCGGATGGAAGTGTGTCCAGGCTGGGGCCGTCCTGTAACAGGAAGTGTGCATAGTTCATTGTGGGCTGGGGTCAAAACCTGCATTCTGATAATACATTTACCAGGGTAGCAATGAGCTAACTGAACAGAGGTGCTTCAGTTAACTCTCTCTCCTCCTCCTCTCTTTCCCCCTCTCTCTCCTACACTCTTACCCCCACCACCCCACCCCACCCCACCCCACTTGGTCTCGGACACAGACAACCTTGTGTTTCTATGTGGATTTCAGTTGGCTTTTTGAGACTAGCTGAATACACACATATAGTAAATATACTAACATTTTTATTGCTCACTTCAAGTAAAGATTAAGCAAGATTTGAATGTTCACAATGAATCTACAATGGTCAGTAGGTGTTAATATAAATCACTGTTATCTCATACGGGTGCTAGCAAAAACTATCTAGAACCGAAGGTCTTAGTTGCAACAATTGAAAAACTACCATAAAAAATATCATCAATAACAAAATTAAATATATATATTTTTTTACATCATTCTGAAGATATTTGGTTCTGAGAAAGTGCAGCAAACAGGGCCACACACACACACACACACACACACACACACACACACACACATACACTGGTCAGTCCTATCTGAGTCTGAGCTCTGTGTGAGGGAGCGCTCTCAGGCTAAAGCAGTCTCCCCAAACTAAATATTTAAACAGGGCATACTTGTGCAGCAGTTTATTTAACTTTGAGTTTGAGTTGCTGCTTTTAAACCATTAGACCATGGTCCTCAGCATCTACAGCAATGCCCAAAATACTCCTCTATCTGAAAGAGAACTATTATCAAATACCCTGGCTCTTTCTGCTTCGTTCTGAAGTCTGAAGTTAGTAGCTTTAGCTTTAAACTGGACAAGGCTAATGTAGCTAACATGATAATCTTCCTATAGTTAGCACTGAGAAAAATAGCACTTGGTCAACGTTGTCAAACTCTCAGCAGCAAAACTAGTATCTGTTATGTGTTTTCTTGATTCCTATCAACTCGGCTGGTTACCAAGGCTATAAAGTGTGAAGTGTGGACCTTTTTAAACCAGTAGGAATTTCTAGAGTCTGCTAAAAATATCCTTGAAGTGACGCAGTCGTTAGGTTTAGTGACGCACTTTGTTGGTAGACTCAGCAAAAGCCTTCTGGTGTAGGTGCAATAATAATTAAATAAATAATAACAAAAAAAAGATTAGAGGCACACGTCTCTGAGGAAAGGGGTCGCCACGTGTCAAATTAGAGCGCTGCAGGAAGTGTTTTGACTCCCACGGCAGTGGCTCCGCGAGCCTTCGCAGTGATCCGATGAATGGAGGCTCAGTTTTAGCGGAATTTAGCTTCGTTAGCCCAAAAGACGGCTAATGTAGGTGGGCTCTGAAAGAACAGCTCTGTGGATTCAGCCCCCTCACATTGTTCTGCATTGTTCTGAGTGGGAAGGCTGATCTCAGGTCAGTTTCCATTCTTGGCTATTTTGCAATGACAGGAGTCACTTTTTAAGTCGCTTTATGAATGTAACCTTACTGATGGTCTTTATATAAGATGGGTGAGAGACCTACAGAGAGGGAGAGAGAGCTTTGAATAGATGAATCATCATTGCTGATGCACCAAGCGCTCTATATTTAGACCCACTTTATTGTTCTGTCTCAAAAATAACCCCTAGCTTTTTCATCAAATGCCAAACATAATAGTCCAGTGTGAAAATGCAATGCTGACTCAAGCCCACTTTTCCAACTCTGAGTGATGCAGAAAGTGCTGCATATTTGCCCTTTAACTTTAAAAGGACTGTGGCCTCATTTTTTATGATTACACATGACTTCACTGAGATTCTAAAAACACAAAGCTTTTCCATCTGAGGTGGAATATGTCATTACTACCTTAATTCATTCATTCATTCATTTTCTGTACCCGCTTATCCAGTTCAGGGTCACGGTGGGTCTGGAGCCTACCCGGAATCACTGGATGCAATGTGAGAACACACCCTGTAGGGGGCACCAGTCCTTTTTTGAAAATGCCGACACAATCACCCAGAGCGGGACTTGAACCCACAACCTCCAGGTCCCTGGAGCTGTGTGATTGCGACACTCCCTGCTGCACCACCGAGCCGCCCCTCATTACTACATATATACATAATATTTGTTCCCCACCCACTGGTGCATGATGATGTCATCAAAAAATCTGATCAGTTGGAATTAAGATGCCCACGTAATTATCATGTGTACTTATAAGTAATGACACGTGCATTATTCCCCATTCTAGACATTGAAGGGTTAAATACATGGCCATGATGGACGAGTCCTAGCACCACTACCACTCAGTGGAGAACTCCTGTCTAAGTGGGACATGGAAGGGCAGAAATAGCCACGTCCCTCAAGAGCCTCTCCACAAGGTCATCGCTGAGCTCAGGGCCAATCCACAGCTACTGCAGCTTAATGAATTACACAGCCTTCTCTCTCTCTTTTCTCTCTCTCTCTTTCTCTCTCTCTCGCTCTCTCTCTCTGTCCTTTACCTCAACTCAAATAAATTTTATTGGCATTACTGTTACTAAATCTGCTTTTCATACATCTATTAACCAATAATGCATGCACGTTAAGGTCACCTCTCTCTCTCTCTCTCTCTCTCTCTCTCTCTCTCTCTCTCTCAACTCAAAGAAACTTCACTGGCATGACTTTATGAAGTTATACTTTCCGAAGAATTTAAATCTGCTTACCATTTACATTTGTCTATTTACTAGTAATACATACACACTGAGAACCTCTCTCTCTCTCTCTCTCTCTCTCTCTCTCTCTCTCTCTCTGTCTCTCACTCTCTCTCTCTCTCTCTCTCTCTTTTCCCCTGTGGACAGAGCGGTAGTTAACCACAGTGAACTGAATTTGAAGCACACTCTCTCTGTCGTTACTCTGTTTCGCCACTTAAAGCTCAATTCTATCCTCCAGGCAGCGCTGAGTGAATCTACTTCTGTTGTAATGTGGAGTGGAAATGAGCAGGTTTTTAAGAAGCTCTGAGCCCAGTGGCGGCGCTTTGGCATAAAGCTCTGGATATTTGGAAAAATCCTTTGAAACGGCCAGATAACCCGAGGGTAGAAAAATGGTTTGAAACACTTATTTTCTCATTTAGAATTTAATTATTCACTACAGAAAGAGAAAAAAAATAAGAGCCTCAAGACCCTTGGTCCCCACCCCTCTGAAGCTAGCACCCCTGTCCCATAAAGGGGTTTTTAAATCTAATGAATTGTATCACAACTAACGGTAACTAAATAAGGACCAACCCGGCATAGCCAATCAAAACAGAGGTCATTTGCATATATCAGTCAAAATGACTGTTCACCACAACTTCATAAGTGGCCCATGAGGACAACAACAAAAACACAGTAAGAGTGAAGGATATGGGCCATTTAATTCTTCCCCAGCTCCCTCCCACATGCAAAGCCCTGTCCTGAAAAGGCAGTGGATTATAAGGTCCCACGACCAGAGCTGAGACACAAGTGTTCCTCAGTTAATCAGCTGTTGGGCTTGGAGTCAGCTGCCCCCCTGTTTCTGATTGCTCTTTGGAATGAGTGTGTGAGTGTGAGTGTGTGTGTTGGGGAGGTGGGGGGTGGTGGTGGTGGCTGGAGGAAAGTGAAAAGATATCAAAAACCCTATCCACTTTTATTTCCTCCCTTCATTCCTGTTCTCAGCTGAACCAGAAACCACAGGCCGTTCACTCCTGATTTATCGCCCTCTCTGGCACTTTTATATCCACTGCCCTGGCACGAAGGGACGCTTTAATCACTCTTTATTACAGAGTATGTGATATCATTTTCAAAATCAACTTTATATCTCCTGGAAATAAATCTCAGACTCTCGTGAAACTGCAGCTCACTCAACGTCCAAATGGCACTAGGGTCCATTAATGTCAGAACTGACCACACATATCCATAACAGCGATGGTTTTGGAATACGCAGGCAGTGAGGCGCATGACTTATACGGCGTACATATGTGTTATTATATATTGTGTCTGTTTATATATTTATTTATGGTTTTATTCTGATTTTCCTCATACCATAGGTTTTGGATGGAGCTCATAATGGAGCTATACAGCCCAATACTGGGAGGCTTTATACCCCACTGGCCAACACTTGGTGACCAAAGCCTCATATGCAGCTGATTCAAAGCGTTCCATTTCATTTTATGCTTTTGGGTGGAGTTATGTACATATTATTGTTTATGTTGTTGTTCTTACTGGTTTATATGCGATTAATTACAGGATTAATACATAATTCATGATTGCATTGTTAGTCATTAAGTGTATAATTTGCATATGCTCTATATTTATATTCCTACATAATTTAAACCCACAATGTGGCCTGTTCACCATATTACACTTCCATAAAAACAGACCAATAAAAATGTTCCAGCCGAGACTGCTGGGAGATTGACTTATATTTCATTATTATTAGAGTTTAATGGTGATTTACGTGCTGCCCACTGTTGGAACAAAGCCTCGTATCTCCAAAACAGCATGTTAATGTCATATAGAGATTTTATGAGGCTGTCTTTATTGGACCTGTGGGTCAGGTTGTCAGTGAGCCATGTGAGGTTACAGAGAGAGACTTGTGTTTAGACACGTGGCTGGTCAGTGGTTGTGATTGTTGGACACGTGGCCGGTCAGTTGTTGTGATTGTTGGACATGTGGCTGGTCAGTTGTTGTGATTGTTGGACACGTGGCTGGTCAGTGGTTGTGATTGTTGGACACGTGGCCGGTCAGTTGTTGTGATTGTTGGACACGTGGCTGGTCAGTTGTTGTGATTGTTGGACATGTGGCTGGTCAGTTGTTGTGATTGTTGGACACGCGGCTGGTCAGTTGTTTTGATTGTTGGACACGCGGCTGGTCAGTTGTTGTGATTGTTGGACACGCGGCTGGTCAGTTGTTGTGACTGTTGGACACGCGGCTGGTCAGTGGTTGTGACTGTTGGACACGCGGCTGGTCAGTGGTTGTGATTGTTGGACACGTGGCTGGTCAGTGGTTGTGATTGTTGGACACGTGGCTGGTCAGTGGTTGTGATTGTTGGACACGTGGCTGGTCAGTTGTTGTGATTGTTGGACACGTGGCTGGTCAGTTGTTGTGATGGTTGGACACGTGGCTGGTCAGTGGTTGTGATGATTGGACACGTGGCTGGTCAGTGGTTGTGATTGTTGGACACGTGGCTGGTCAGTTGTTGTGATGGTTGGACACGTGGCTGGTCAGTTGTTGTGATTGTTGGACATGTGGCTGGTCAGTTGTTGTGATGGTTGGACACGTGGCTGGTCAGTGGTTGTGATGGTTGGACACGTGGCCGGTCAGTTGTTGTGATGGTTGGACACGTGGCTGGTCAGTGGTTGTGATGGTTGGACACGAGGCCGGTCAGTGGTTGTGATGGTTGGACACGTGGCTGGTCAGTGGTTGTGATGGTTGGACACGTGGCTGGTCAGTGGTTGTGATTGTTGGACAGGTGGCTGGTCAGTGGTTGTGATGATTGGACACATGGCTGGTCAGTGGTTGTGATTGTTGGACACGTGGCTGGTCAGTGGTTGTGATGATTGGACACGTGGCTGGTCAGTGGTTGTGATTGTTGGACACGTGGCTGGTCAGTGGTTGTGATGAAGAGTGTGTGTCTGGGGCTGAGGCTCTGGGTGTAATTGAAAGTGTTGTGTTTGTGTAGAGGTTTTGGCTCGTGCTGCTGGTAATGGAGATCCGTTGGTCGATAAGAGGTTTGTATTCTGCAAGGAGCTCAGCCTGGACACAGCAGAGGAGACAGCTTTAAGCTTGATTTATAGCTTATAGCTTTATTTTCATCCACTTGTCTTGCCCATTGAAAGCTGCTGGTGGTGAGTAGTAAACAAGCCCAGACATTTAATATGACCAATCATCCTGATCCTACACTTTCCACTTTTAGAGGTACAAGTAGTCATTTTCCTGGTGGACTGGATGTATTGGAGTCACATGACCTTGTCAAGTGAGTTGCATTTAATAAACAAATTGATTACCTCTTGTCAAGTCCAGGCTGAAATTCTTCTTGAGGTTTCAGTGTGAATTAATGGAGCTAAACTTCTGTAGACTGAACAGAAATGTATTTATGCAAATGTGCTGGGGTGACATCACAATGATTCTTCACCTTCAGCAGTGTTGTGAAGACAACAAATAAACAAATTAGTCCCTCAGGGTCAGATTTAAGTTCTGCTGCTAATTCCAGCTTTAATAACCTAATGAGCTTAGACTCTGCGCAAGTGTTGAAAAGATTAAGTGCATTTAGAAAATTGCTACAATAGGAAATGTTGGAGAAATGTAGAGGAATAACACAGCATATCATACCTGTACCAACTGACATTTTGATGATTTATTTGTCTTGTTTGTTTGTTTGGCTGTTTACTGTGTGTTTGGAACTGGGTCTAAACGTAGCTTGGACAATAGTATAGAGTAGCAGAACGCCCTGATAACAGACCACAGAGAGATAGTGCAAAGTCTATGGGAACTGACTCTGTAATGATTTAAAGGTTATTGACCTCCTGCCCCCCCCCCCCCCCAACTATAATTGCATATGTAGGACAGACGTTCTTTTTTAATGGTTTGCTAATTACGATTTACATAACTGAATAATATATTCTGTCCACATTGCTGTTTACTGTAGTTTGTAGCCTATATTTTCATAGCGTATCTCGTTAATTTTAATTTATACTTAAACGATTATTTGCATAATTGCATATAAACCTGATTCATCCCTGCGCTGGGTTATATTCATATAAAATATTCCAGAGCCGGCTGTCTAATTATTCTTCGATTGGGTGTGCTTATTGGCTGACTTTAGCGCTCGCATTTGCATTCTGCGCTGTGATTGGCCGACGCTGCGAACGGGCTCGGGACGCGCTCCGCGGCTCTCAGTGCTGAGAGGAGTGAGAGAGGGAGACGGGTCTGCTGGGTGAGAAAGGGAGAATATACAGAGAAAAACATCGGGAAAAAAGAGGAATGAAGTCCGATGTTTGAGCGATAAGATTTGAAATATAATAAGAGAGAAATACTGAAGCGCTGGAGGATTTAAGGTGGAGTGTTTTTGCCCGTTTAAAGGCGGAGAAGGTGAGAAGTTGTTAAGGCGAGCTTTAAACTTGTTCCGCTGTTGGTAAATCTGGATATAATGCGGGAAACCTGTGTAAATACGGATACCAGCGTCGAGCTTTTCCAGCCACGGTCGAAGTAAAGGGTAAGTATTATTTTCCACATTAAATTGCCTTTTTCGGGCATTTCTCAGCGTTCCAGTAGGCAGTAAATTCTTGTCCGAGCTGTTTTAAATGGCACGGTAAATAGCACCTGGGCTTCTTTATGAAGCTGAAGTTGTTTCCTTAATTAACTTCACCTTGCCACAATAAACAGTGGAGCAGTTACCCTCCGAGAAAACAAATCGGTACCTAACACGGTGCAGGGGTTTCATTCTGAGGAAAGCTGCACCGTTTAAGGTGGAAAGGGAAAAACGGAATGAGAAGCCAACTTTAGCCTCATCTGTTCTGTGCTGTCCCCGGTGATTTGGCCTGTAATGTTACACCGAAGGCTCGTCGTCCTCTCTTTAAAGGCTGTACTCTGGCTCTGGTGTTTGTTTTCTGCTCCGTACTTTGGCAACGGCTCGGGTTTCCTCTCGCGGGTGTGTTGTGGCTCCGTGGCCGTGTCTGGGACTCCGCGGCTCGGCGTGAGAGAGGAGCGTCTGCCCCTGAGTGTGGAGGAGGGTCAAGTCACGTCCACCAGCGGATTAACATATGAAGGAACAACCGGGGGTTAAAGGAGAGTGGATTAGTATCTGTTTCGCTAACAGTCCCCACCCCCACCTCTCTCGCTCTTTTCAGTTTTTATCTGTTTAGTCACTCTTTCACTAGCTAGCTCCTCTCTCTCTCTCTCTCTCTCTCTCTCTCTGTCAGTGTCCTATCATGCCCCACTCTCTCTTCCAATTTCCATTCTTCTCCATTAATCTCCCCATTCTACCTCTATATCTCAGTCCCCTTCCCGCATTACAACTCTCTCTCTTTCTGTGTGTGTGTCTGGCTTATCTATCTATCTATCTATCTATCTATCTATCTATCTATCTATCTATCTATCTATCTGTGTATGTATTAAGTGCATGTGTATAATTTAAGTCTGAGTTTGTCAGGTTCATACCCTGCTATTTGAAAGCCCCTCTCTCCAGGTCGGACTCAGCCGTGTCAATGTGGCTTTCAGAAAGCTTTCTGATGATTTGTACAGATGGGAAATCTGAATCTCCAGAGGTCCTTCTTTCTGAACCTGAGGAGTGCAGTTTTGCTTCATTCTTTTTTCATTTCTTTGGCAGGCTGCAGGGGTGTTTTTTTTATGTTTTTTCCTTTTTTCCCTTTTTTTAAGTGAAACATGAACCAAACCCAGAAGCAGACACTTGTGAGTAGGCAGCAGTCGAACGGCCTTAGAGCAGATTTACTGAGAGTCATCACCACCAGTAAAATGCAGCATAAATCAACACATATAAAAAGCTTTTTTTTCCCCTCTCTCGCTTTCTCTCTCAGTCTCACTCTCATCCTACACAGAGCCTGTCTCCTGTTTGAATGCCTGAATGCTGGTAATGAAAGCTTTTAATTTTGCTGTAGTAACAGCAGAGACGCTCAGCTGTCTGATGCTGCTTAATGAATGAAGCGTTCGCACGCTGCCTGGTGGGGTTTTTTTGTTTGGTGCCAGGGCACAGGTGCCCGTGTGCCCGGGGGGAGGGGTGTTCAGAGGATTATGATGGATTGCGGCAGGTGGGCACACCCGGTAATCTCCATCCGTTTGACCATATTGCATGGATGCACCATAATTGGGTGCTAATAATAAGCCTCATTATTAACCCCGATTGGAGATGATCTTTAGGCGTAGGTAACAGCAGTTAAGCCACAGTGCAACTGTTTCCCAACATGGCTTTTGAAAACGACCCGCTGCTGTCGTGCCAGTTGTTTGGTTGGCTATATAACACTGGTCAGTGGTGGCATCATTATATGATTATTATAAATTGATGGTGAATTAATCTACTTAAATATAATCAACGCATCAGTTATCAATAACTTAAAGAGGGTTACGCCACAAAGGAGGCCCTCACCACCCCTTGGCAGCCGCCAGCGTGGCTTAATGGATGTACTCTTCGAAACAAATCTCGAGGAGCTGTATTTGGCGCCTGAGCTAAGAATGTTGGAAAGCTTTGCTCATTTACTTTAGGGGAAACAATGACAGAGAATGGGCCGTCTCTGGCAACCAGCTGCCCTTAGCTCTTCAGCTGAGGGTTGCCCTTTTAAAGATCTTTAGCCAATTTATTGTGATGCTATGGAAAACCCTGCCAGCCTCCGCAGAGATGGCCCTGAGGTGCTGAGAGTTTTTGAGAAACCACATCAAACCTGGTTTAATGGCTTTGAACAAAGTGGATTAGTATTAAACATGACAGTGCTCCACGTGTCATGCCTTGAGCTATTGTTAAAGAGAATAAACAGGGATGTTCTAGTGACCATTCCTGGGCTGCCAGTGGGTTCCCCGAGGTCTGCACATCTGGTGTTGTCAGACGGGCTTGAAAATGAGCCGATAAAGCAGACACGAGAATAACTGTCGGCTTGCATCATGATCACGCAGATTACGGTCCATCCTGATGCCTCGCAGGCACGGCACACTTCCTGAGCAACTCCGGGGAGACGGGACACCCGCTTTTATGTGAGGCTAGGGAAGGTGAGGTCATTTTTAAAAGGTCGTTCCATGCCAGCTCTCCCTTTTGGTCCGTGCTGGTGGGGTTGATAATGAAGTCAGCATGTGCAGCTTCTGCTCTCCGTCTCCTTTAATTGACATCATGTTTTGGAGGATTCGGAGCAAGGCACGGAGCAGAGCTCCAGGCTTTAAATCTGGAAATTAAGGCTGGGGAAAGTGCACAGGGCCTGCTAGAGCGAAGGAAAACCCCTGGCTTTGAGCGTGCTACAGTCCTCCACCCTGAACTACAGCGAGAGAGAAGACTCCCGTGACCGAATTTTCATGTTTATTTCACACAGCTGGTCTAGACTGCGCCTGGAAATGCTAACCTCGCCTTTCCAAAGCTTTCTCAGGCTAAAGCCAAGCTTTTTTGAATTTCCAGCCATGCCGAGTTCTCGCATTTCACCGTGGCTTTAGATTAGTAACAATGCATCCGTGCTCTTAGGGTTATTTATAACCTGCGCCTGGACAAAACGAAGCAGAAGCACAAGGCTGAGTACAGCCACTTTCCTCTATATTTGTTTATTGCTCAGTGAATCATTTCTGATGTTGGAGCCCAGCAGGCGCAGTCTGCAAATCAAGTGCATGTCTTGTTCCATTAATCACGCATGTATTAGTAATTATGGCTGGTCCTGGGGTTCTGATGAAGGAGAAGGCTGTGCTTCCCCTCCTGTACTCTCCCATACTTTTGGATACCATATTATCCCCAAAAACAGAACAGATTTCTGATGGTGCTCACAGTGAATGCAGCGACCAATAAATTCTTCTCACTCACCATTTTCAATACAACACTAAGTCTGAAACCTTCCCAGAGGAATTACAATGATTACTCCAGCAAAGCAGATCCTTCTTATTAACATCTTTGATTTTGGTGAAATTCAAGCTTTTAACCTGTAGCTCTGTCACATTTTCCCTCATCAATTCCAGTCCCAGGATGTTTGGGTGAAGCGTTCCTATAATGTAAGCTCTTTTTAAACTAAAGTCTGCAGTGATGTCCTTGCTCAAGGATGCAACTGCTGCAGGAGAAACGCTCTGTGTCCTAAATAAGTGAAAGTGGCCAGTGTGTAATATGCTGCTTTGACTTTGCACTGAGAATTTTCACAGCTCCATATAGAGCCGGATAATGCGGCCAAAATTTATATCACAATATATTTCTCAATATCGGTCAGTATGGTAGAAATTACAATAGCGATATGAGCAATAAAACTTCCAAGAACTGAAAGCAACATGACATCACCATTTTAGCGTTACTAAAAATAAAAGAGAAATACAGTGGAAACAGTAATAAAGAAATGAAGTTGTAAGTGGTTACACATCGCTACCTTGAAGACGTGACGACTGGCTGGAGGAGTAACACAGGCACGGGCTGTATGACGGGAGGTGGGGGTGGGTGGAATTATGGAGAGTAGGTGGTGAATGTGGGGAGATGAAGCGTAGATACGGCTTAACTTAGCACGAATTTCGATGTCTGCTATTTACACTAATGCTAAATCGCAAAATCGGGTCAGTGGCCTTTTCCAGCCGCCGACTCGGTGAAGGCTTGGGTTCGTTTCTAGAGTCGTGGTTCGTTGGTGGAGGCAAAAAATATTCAAATGCCTGGTTCGTATCTTGGAAAGTTCGTTAGTATAGGCGTTCGTTAGTAGAGGTTCCAGTATATACCGAAATACTGTGTTTAGAAATCATATCGTTGTTATTGAAACATTTTATATTGGTACTAAATTATTGTCCAGCCCTAATGCCGTATGAATAAATGAGCTAAAGGTTAATGGCCACCAGTTTTAGTTTCTCAGTTATTTACCTAATGCTTGATCTTTGGATTATAAAAATAAAACAATTATTTAGATTCTCCCATGGATGTAAATATCGTGTAGTTAATTCTTCTGGATTGTGATTTGACTTCATTCGCACAATCACTTTAAAACATTGCAGTGCATCCAACAATAAAGGCAACATAGACTTGTTTTTATATAGTGGTAGGAAACACAGTAGCACAAAGAAATGACTCCTCCAGCTCCATTAGGACAACACAGACATTCCCTCCATCTTTTACTTAGTAGTCTCTAAATGGATCACTGAGGACATGTTAAGTATGGGTTAATATTAAGAATGTTTTTTTTTTCCCTTCTACAAAGCCACCATTAAAAAGGTTTGCTGTTCTTATGGTGCTCCTGCCCTTTATTGTCTCCTCAGAAGCATGGTGTGATTTTTATGGGTGAACTGTGATGGTCTGCAGACACTCTGTCCTCAGGCCTTTGGCTTGTATTTGACACTGTGGGTCTGATGTGTTCTGGTCACTGATTAATCTCTCGAGGCCGAGGCGTCTGTGCGGCGTCTGAGGCACTGAGGGAGCTGGCTGTGAGCAGGCGGAGTGTTGTCCACTTCTCTTCGAGGCAGGCTGAGATCTGACCAGCTGCCTCCGGAGCCTCTGAGTGAGGTTTGGCAAAGCTGAAGCTGCTCTGCTGGAGATTAACCAGACACAAAGTGTTTGAGCTGTGTGTGTGTGTTTGCTTATGACAGGATATGTTAAGGGTTTTCGCTGGAATCTGAGGGCTCACCATGTTGAAACCAAACGTGGCTGTGTTGACTGACAGTGAGCTAGAACCAGCAAAGGTGTGTGTGTGTGTGTGTGTGTGTGTGTGTGTGTGTGTGTGTGTGTGTGTGTGTGTGTGTGTGTGTGTGTGTGTGTGTTTAGCAGAGAGAGACATTAAAGATGCAGTGTATGATTCGTAGTAGGCCTGAACAATAATTTAATATCACTATATATCCCAATATAAAAAGTTTCAATTACAACGATATGATTTTTAAACACATTTTCAATATTTCAGTATACATTAGTTATATCATCTGTCATTGCCTTTTTATAATTGTTCAGTATTTTTTAAACTAACTTTAAAATGAATATTTGACAAAGCCAAGAGGTTGTTGTTTGACAGTGATGTCATGTTTCTTATCGATATCGGAATTATATCGTAGTGACTGCAATTATGAAACACACCGTGATACCAATTTTGACGTATCGCCCAACCTTAAGTCTTAGTGTATCATTTGTTTATCACTATTGCATTTTTTTTGCTTTTGCACTATGACAGAAAGTGTGAAAAGTGAAGTGTGATGCGTCATGTTCGAGCATTTTAACTGTGAGTCAGCAATAAAAGCAGCTCCCACGGTTAAACATTCAACCTTTCTTATTCACTGAGTCCTTACGTTACCGTGACAACCGCACTGCACACATACTGTTAACTTCTGTGTGTGTGTGTGTGTGTGTGTGTGTGTGTGTGTGTGTGTGTATGTATATGTGTATGTATGTGTGTGTGTGTGTGTGTGTGTATGTATATGTGTATGTGTGTGTGTGTGTATATATGTGTGTGTGTGTGTGTGTGTGTGTATATCTGTCTAATGGTCACTGCCTCAGACCATGAAGAGTTTCTCTTTTTCTGATTTTACCTCAGAGCCAAACACCTTCAGATCTTGATGCTGCGCCTGGTGTATCACTGCCATTACAAAAGCCAGATTATTACAATGAATGGCATGAATGTAAAAGGGAGTCTTTCAAACATTTCTGCATTATTGAATCATCAACATGTACAAACCAATTCAAAGGAGTGGTTTATGTGAAATAGATTGGTGTGTTTCATTGCCCTGACAATATTGTTGTAGCAGCATTTTTCAATCCGTTCCTCAATTTGGGAATTCAACACCATTGCTCTGCAGTAGAGCGCCTTCTACTGGCCATATCTAGTGAATCTGCCCTTTGAAATCACCGTGACCTTCCTCAACTCACAATTAGCTACACTCTGTTATTACAATGGTTTATGTTTAGATCCATTTTTAGACATAAAATTGTTTGGATGTCCACAATAAATTGCGAGCAGATGAAGGGCATTGAGTGAGGATCAGTCAGAAAGCTTTTGGATGAGCTTGCAATCCGGGTTTGTTTTTAAAAAGCTTGGACGTTTGGCAGGTCGCTGTGGGTTTACATAAATGCACACTGCAAAAGCAGAATGAGCGTAGTGACCTGCTGGTTGTTATGTTTTAATTAGTCATCAACTCTATTCTGAAGAGCTGGAATAAGCTAGAACAGAGCTCTTGTGTTTTGGGTCATTTTACTTAGATCAGCTCTGGGTAGTGAGCATATGTCTGGCCCCTGTTTTCACTTTTGGCTCGTCAGTCTGGATGGGAAACTGCTAAATGACTAAATGCAATGTACTCTGGTTTGGAGCCCATTACAGCGTAGACGTTGTAGATGTTTGAAAGGGTTCTTTTGAAGTGGAAGAGACTCGCTAAGTGATCCTCCTCTGTTTTCCTGCAGGAAGATCTGTCTGCACTGCAAGTGTCCTCGTGAGGATCATGTTGTGACAGTCATCCCTCTGGAGATGGAGAAGACCGTGACCAAGCTGATGTACGACTTCCAGAGGAACTCCACCTCGGACGATGACTCTGGCTGTGCCCTGGAGGAATACGCCTGGGTGCCTCCGGGCCTTAAACCCGAACAGGTAGGAAACTTATATATAATCTCGCTTTCTCTGATGCACACATGTTGAATACAGAATCTGAGTGAATGTCAGTGGAGTTCATTCATTCATTATCTGTAACCCTTATCCTGTTCAGGGTCCTGGTGGGTCCAGAGCCTACCTGGAATCATTGGGCGCAAGGTCCTTATCAGTGGAGTTAAATTCAGAAATTTTTTGTAACACTATTTATAAATGTGGGCGGCACGGTGGCGCAGCAGGTTAGTGTCGCAGTCACACAGCTCCAGGGACCCGGAGGTTGTGGGTTCGATTCCTGCTCCAGGTGACTGTCTGTGAGGAGTTTGGTGTGTTCTCCCTGTGTCTGTGTGGGTTTCCTCCGGGTGCTCCGGTTTCCTCCCACAGTCCAAAAACACACGTTGGTAGGTGGATTGGCGACTCAAGTGTCCGTAGGTGTGAGTGAATGTGTGTGTGTATCTGTGTTGCCCTGTGAAGGACTGGTGCCCCCTCCAGGGTGTATTCCCACCTTGCGCCCAATGATTCAAGGTAGGCTCTGGACCCACCGCGACCCTGAACTGGATAAGGGTTACAGGTAATGAATGAATGAATATTTATAAATGACGTTATTTTTTACAGATATCCCAGTGTCACACTGGCAAAGACACAACTCTAAATATCTCCCGTTCACATAAAAATTGTGTTTTATGTCACAGAAAACAGAGGTTTTCAAAAGTGCTCTTCAACATGGAGATGTTTGAAAACTGTAGTCAGTGGCGTCGTGTTTATGGGCAAAAGAGTGCTTTTCGAAAAACGTTGACATCGCACAACATGCCTGTTTCTGGCTGAAATTCAAATAGCTCCTCACTCCATGTATAGTGAATTACATCAGTTGATAAACTAAAGTGTACATGCAGATAGCACTAGAACCCATATTCCTACATACGAATAAATATAAACGTTGCAGTAGAAATATATAATGCATTATTAAGATCTTGTGTCCTACATAAGGACTATGGAGAGATTTGGGATTAAACTACTGTGCTTCTCTCATGCTTCATGGTGTTTTGATGGCACTCTTTAGGAGGTACTATGGGTCCCCTACTGGACTGGCATGATAATGCAGCCATATATGTATTCATCCTGATGTTTAATGGTCTGAATCATATTCTGTCACAATATAAATGTATGGACAGCATTATGCACAGAGTACATTAACAAATGATCAACACTATAATAACATTAATAGTAGCTTAATGTTGACCCCCAAAATTATTTGCGATAAATCAGACACCAGGCATGACGTTGAGCTACAGACCAGGCTTCTATTGCTGGCTACATCAACTGATGAGTAACGAGGCATGACTCTTGAACTTCAACTCCAGTTTTAAAGCATAAACTCTCTTTTGAATGCAAATGTCCTTGAAATCACAACTCATTACAGCATCCCCAGGCTCCCAGTTACACACTGGATTTGGAGGCTCACGTCAGCTTTATTGCTGCTCCGTGTGCGCTCGGCTCTCTTTATTGACCAGTTAAATCATTCATAGATACGAGATTCATTTTCTTCATGAACCTAAAGCTGGTCTTCTTACTAGCACCGCAAAGCAGGTCGATAACCAATAAGCCCTTTCTACTGTCTCCATTTTGTGTCCTCTGAGGTCAGCCAGGGTTTGGCTGGTCAATTACTTTTCCTACAGCGTTCTCCGCCTGGCAGTAAAAAGCCAGTGTCAGTTGATGTGGAATTTAATGTGGACTATAAAAATTGGACTGCAGCGTAATGAGATCAATTTGGAATTGTGTTTAAAAGCACCGGGTTATTTATTAAACGTTTTAAATGGAACAGTTTAATGAAAAATCCTTTCCCTTGACCCAAATATAGACGAGTGGCCAAGATAAGAGCGTGTGTTTATTTAGTTTAGCTACAGTGCTGTGCCATTCATTTTTACAGATGTGTAAAACAGTGTCTGAAAACCTCGAGATCGCTTATAGCTTGATCACAACGTTAGCTCAGTGATGATTTGTTGGCTACTTTAGACTAATAGCTCCAGTGCAAATTAAAGAGACTGAATATTATCAGGTTAAAGATGTAAAAATACTACCGAGTGTTGCTTTAAAGCATGTGAGAAATGTCCAGTTGACTTTACAAAAGCCCTCAGTTCACCAAGTGCCATTGTATTGAGTTATTTGCATTTCCTGCTGATTTGGACCAATAGAGGTGTCGCCCTCATGATGCTTGGGCAGATGGATGTGTGGAAGTTGCCGGGATATGAGAACCGCAAGTACGCAGCATGTTATTAGCAAGCCATTAATTATTCCTCTTTCAGCAGAGTCCGAGCGCTAGCGCTAGCGTCTGCAGTTTTACCCAGAGACGGTAACAACCTCGGGCCATGAGGGATGGTGTTTGCTCACCTACGGAAAGGAAATGTAGGATATTCTCGCATTTAAAGCCAAAAGGAAGGGCACAAAAACAACAGTCCACATTACGCTCCCAATTAGCCGTTTCACAAGCGCTAATATAGAGCGACTTACTTTGAAGTGTGAATAATTTTAGCAAGAGACACAACAAACGTCACTAGCACATATAACCATTCCAGGGCAGAATAGAGAAAAGGATTTTAGAGTCTAACCCTCTCCCGTGCTGCTGAAAGAGCTCGTGATTGGTATTTAGTTTAGTGATCCAATTATGTTCTCTAAAGGGTGTTGATGGCCCATCGCCCAAAGGCTTTTACACAGGTCCATTAAGCTCCAGCATAAGATTCACATGGCTGCACTTCTCCTCTCACCACTCTTTCCCCAATGTGCAGTTGAGACGAGCTGCTCCTCCTCCAGTATGTCGCTGAAATACATAATGAAAAGCAGAGGAGCGCAGAGATTTGTTAGGTGAGCGCTACAGGCTTTTGTTAGTCGTATATATAAGCTGTATAACTGGAAGCTGCTTCAATGGAGAGTGCATTAGTGTCAGCTCTGATGTATGTCCTAGTTGGCTGACTGCTGTCTTTTACTCTCCATGGAAAAAGGAAATGGAATGTATTCCTGTAGCCCAGTTTTTAATGTTTCTAACAAAAAGAAAAAAAAGAGGTCCCTGAGATGGAAAATCTCAACACGGAAAATTGATCAGTGAAATAGGACAACTGTTCCGTGCCCATACAATGGTTTTACAGTATGGTGCAACAGTTACGGGAAACTTTTATAACTTTTGGGATAAGGATTATGCTTCACTGGGATATGGATAGGATTTACAGCAATGGTTTCATACTTCAAACATTAAGATACCCAGTGTTGAGCACATTTGTGACAGGCAGGGGAATATTGGTTCTGTTTAAAGGAACAATATGTAGTATTTTTATCTTAAAATTACAGGTTCAAAATCATTGTGGTGGCTCACTGATCTGTAATACAGAGAATGGCGTTTCTGACGTTGCTACTCTGGGCTCAGCACTGCAGAAACAGCACTGTGAAACTTTTGGAGGAGGGTAGGAAACCACCCTCGCAGACCCAGGTGCAAAAATCTTGCCTCAAATCTCACCTTCATTCATTATCTGTAAGCCCTTATCCAGTTCAGGGTCGTGGTTGGTCCAGAGACTACCTGGAATCATTGGGCGCAAGGCGGGAACACACCCTGGAGGGGGCGCCAGTCCTTCACAGAGTAACACACACACACACAGTCACTGACACATTCACACCAACGGACACTTTTGAGTCACCAATCCACCTACCAACGTGTGTTTTTGGACTGTGGGAGGAAACTGGAGCACCCGGAGGAAACCCACGCAGACACAGGGAGAACACACTAACTCCTCAGTCACCCGGAGCGGGAATCGAACCCACAACCTCCAGGTCCCTGGAGCTGTGGGACTGTGACACCTACCTGCTGCGCCACCGTGCCGCCCTCAAATCTCACCTTGTTATTGTTATTAGAATCAGTCCTGTCCAGTTCAGTTCATCGACCCTAGAGCAGGAACGTGTCCAGCTCACTTTGAAGATTTCTTTGCTCGAACACACTTTTGTGGTCTGTATCGTACTTCACTGGGATACACTTGGATATGATTGCTCCAATGATTTCACATGATAAAGCATCAACATATTGGATCGATATACCTGCTCATTCATATTTGCTTCATGTAATTTGCTGCATCCCTGTCTTTAGTCGTTCTGGTGACTCTGATGTTTGGCATTATGAAAGCCAGCTGCGTGGACTCAAGTTTACCCTCAGTATCCACAGCCCTGTCTCAGCATCCTGAGATGCACAAGGCGGTTGCCAGAACCCATGACTCAAAGGCAGGTTGCCAGATCTCTTTCCACTGATTATAGTCTGCGTGGGCGTTTCAGGGGGCTCAGGCTTGCTTCCGTCAGACCTCAGCGCGCGTCCAGGCCCACCGAGCGGCCGAGTGTTATTGTTGGACCCAACGGCCGTAATTTATGGGGTCTCGACTGCCGCTGGCTTTTGGTGTAATTTTTAGAAATCCCTCAGTAAAACCCCGGCGGCATGTGAGTCGCCAACACAAGCAGCAGAAGAGCCATCAGACCACGCTTAAAGAGACCGGCTCTTCTTCAGGGGGATATATGAGACCCTGGATATGAGTGGATATCCTCCCACACTTCGCAGAACCAGGCCGAGGACACGTTTCCCAAACACTGTCTGGCGTAAGACAGCAACAAAGCACATCGTGCGTGTGTTTGTTTTTCAGCCATTCTTATAATGTAAAGAAAAGTAACTTTATTACAAAGAGTTATTATAATGAATATAGAGAAATTTACACCTCACTGTGCTTTTATCAGTGACAGTAATAAATCACGCCTCATGAAGCTTCCATATTGCCCCGCGCTTATAGGAAAGTTGTGTGCGGAGTGTGGAGGGCGGCCGGGGCAGATGGAGCTCAGCGCTGTATCAGATTAAGTCATTAGCCATTTAAGCCCCCGGTAATAGGGTGGGCTGTCAGGTGGTCTGGACACTCATGGTCCTCTCAGACTGTCCTTATCCACCATGAATTTTCCTGGCTGTAATTTCTTTCTCTGTGTGGTTTTCCAATAAAGTATTTATCCCTTTTACGATAAGGTGAATAAAATGACTGTCACTCTCTTTCAATCCACTCTTCCTCTTCAGTACCATGGTGTCTCAGGGCTTGTGTTGAGTATATTTCTGTCTAGATGTCTTTAGTTTTGAGGAAAAATGCCACAAACAGAATTATACTTCATTTTTCAGTCATTATGATTATTATTATTGTAAATCTGATCCATTTCCACATGAATAAAGCTCAGAACTATATTATAGTAGTTTATATGCTTTTTAAAAATGTGTCTTCGCTGATTCTTTTGTTGTTTAATGTGTGCTCAAACAGTGTATTTTGACACATTGTCCACCACGTTGTTTAGCAGTGATGTTGTGATGAGTCAAAGAGGACAGTGGGACAGACTGCCAATGATGGTTAAGATGCGGTAAATAAAATCACGTCGATTCATTAATTGAATACCATTACCATCTCATTACTTAACGCTGTGTTGCCATTATTCCCGTTGTTATGGAGTGAAGGGGTCATTGTAAAGAAGGCTATTAGGATGCAAACAACAGAAATGCAGATTTCATCCCTGTCGTTTAGCCTCAAAAAGATAAAGGGCATATCTTTAGCATTGTGGTTAATTACTGTAATTAAAAGCAGGGGAAGCTTTACAGATACACACACACACACACACACACACACACACACAAACACACAGAGAGAGAGAGAGTCTAGAGATAAAGAAGCCTCCATGTCAGCATGGCTGTGGATGTGAAAGGGCATATTCCATTAACTTTACGTTGCTCGTCTATAAATCAACCTGACTGTTATAGCTGTGTGTGTGTGTGTGTGTGTGTGGCTAGTAAGGTGGGGGAAGGGTTAATAAGAATGGGTGAGGGAAGAGGACAGTGCTTTCATGTTAAAGGCTTCTACAAGAAGCTAATCATTTTTAAGGAAACATTTACTCTTAAAGGAATTAGAAAGTTCAAACACTGATTCATTTCTGGAGAAAAAAAAAGAGGCCTGTTTAAAGGAACACTATGTAATATTTTGACCTAAAGATTACAGCTTCAAAATCATTGTGATGTTTCACTGATCTGTAACAGGGAGAATGGCGCCTCTATTGTCGCTACTGTGGCTTCAGAACTGCAGAAATGTCACTATGTAACTTTTGTAGGAGGGTAGGTAACCACACCCATCCACGTGGATTTCAATATAGTGCTGTCAAAATGAATTGCACTAGGGGGCGCCCCAGGAGCAAAACACCCAAAGCTTACCTAGTGTTCCTTTAATTCTAGAAATAGAGTGTGTAGCAAACTCCTGACAGCCCCACACTGCTGGTATAGCAAAAAGTAAATATATTTAAATGTAATAATGTGTTGTAACTGGGCTTGAATTTATAGAGCTGGTGGGTTACTGTGAATTATTTGTGAGTTGTTGCTGCTGCTGTGGGAGTTACTGTTTTGTTTTATAGCAGCACTTTTGCGTAAGTGTAATTAATGCTTTCAGCGATGCCTCCGTTTATTTGGAGGTACACATCGTGTTTTATAATTGTCGATAAAACGCAGTACTTTGTAGATAATAATTGCAGGGCTTTTGGCAGCCAATTAGTGGACTTAATGGCATGCGTGAGACAATAGATGTGTGTATTGTAATAGTGTTTAATTGCTGGGTGTAATGGACAGCACTGGTGTGTGACTCAATGTGTGTGTGTGTTGTTAAACCGCAGGTGCATCAGTATTACAGCTCTCTCCCAGAGGATAAGGTGCCATATGTGAACAGCCCTGGAGAGAAACACCGCATCAAACAGCTCCTGCACCAGCTGCCCCCCCACGACAATGAGGTAAGACCACCAGGCCGTGAATAAAAGGCGAGTGGATTAGAATGTCCCCTTGCTTAGGTAGGTATTGTGTTTTCTGTAAATCTAGAAAAGGTAAAATTCATGTTTCTTGAGTAATATTTGAAATATTAGAGACACTCAATAAAGTATAGACTGAAGGTTCTAGTTCATTATTTAATATTCTATAACACACACACACACACACACACGTAGGTATATATTTTCACTCACGTGACATGTTTTAATACTTCATTCATGAGTGAAACGTGTGTAAATCGTTCAGGCTGCGGTCACTGTGGTCACTGACGGTCTCCTGTGTCTCTCAGGTGCGCTACTGTAACTCTCTGGACGATGAGGAGAAAAGGGAGCTGAAGCTGTTCAGTAATCAGAGGAAAAGGGAGAACCTGGGCCGAGGAAACGTGCGTCCGTTCCCGGTCACTATGACCGGAGCCATCTGCGAGCAGGTGATACCTCGACCTGGTTCTGATTCAGCTGCACTTTCAGTGTCATTTTAGACCAGAAGTGGACTTCACAGGGGACACAGTGGTGTTTCCTTTAAATTGTTGCTCCATAGATCACTGAAACAAACTGAGATTTTGGTTTGTTGACTTTAAATCCATGCCACAAAACGTAAGATCACTGGTGACACAAAGCAGCTGTCTATTTTATCCCTGCAGCTGGTAAGACTTCCCAACTTTAGACCCATTTTGTTTATATAGCAAGTGAATTAAAACTGACTGCAAGCTGGATTTAGACGTCTTAGCCCACCTGTCGGCCTTTTGCCCCTTCTGTTGCCCCTCACACACACTAACATGTATCTGTAACCCCTACTGCCATTTTGTCTTCAGCTTTGCTGTAACTGAACAGTATGGGTTTTCTTTTCAGGTGTTTACACATGAATTTAAACTGTTTACACCCATTTATTTACGTTATTTCCAGAATGCAGGTGTATGAATTGAAAGATTACCAACTCCACTTGTAACCAGATTGCACTGAAGGAGTGAGGAATGACAAACATAATATAACAAGGGGTATTTCAAAATGTATACACCATGACAGACCTAGCTCACTTATCATGTGCCTGAAGAGAATGGTGAAATGACCAATTGGAATTTGACACAGTTACTGCTGATCTCGTATTAACTGCCCTATTTTCCACCTTGGAGAGACCTATAGACCATATGATTAGGTTTATAGCTGTCTTCTCGTCTCTGTTATCAGATGGACTCTGTGATAGGAGGAGATAACGCTTCCTGGCAGTCCTCAGATAACACTATTGATCTAATCCCCCACCCTACGACTGACCTCTAAGTGTCACATTTTACTAAGCCTTTGGAGTTTATGAGAATATGTCAAATTGTTAATTCAGTGGTTTTCCCGAGTTTTGATCTGTGGAGGACATGCGCGTCTCTTTAGAACACGTCCTCTGTTCTAACAGCAGCTGTCACAGATCATCACACGTCGTGTCTTTATTTCTGTAACTTCATAGCATGAAAAACATCCTTATCCTATTCAATGTAAGTTAATGTTATTTCTGTTGTTATTGGTTTGTGTATCATATTGAGCAGTGTAAAAGGTAGCTTGCGCATTTATTACATAAGAAAATAAATACAGAGATTTATATCAGAAATGTATTGCTCTCTTGTACATTAATGACACACTGATTGTTACCTAGGGTGCACGATGGTGCAGCAGGTAGTGTCGCAGTCACACAGCTCCAGGCACCTGGAGGTTGTGGGTTCGATACCCGCTCCCATGACTGTATGTGAGGAGTGTGGTGTGTTCTCCCTGTGTCTGTGTGGGTTTCCTCCGGGTGCTCCGGTTTCCTCCCACAGTCCAAAAACACACATTGGTAGGTGGATTGGTGACTCCAAAGTGTCCATAGGTGTAAGTGTGTGAGTGAATGTGTGTGTGTCTGTGTTGCCCTGTGAAGGACTGGCGCCCCCTCCAGGGTGTATTCCTGCCTTGCGCCCAATGATTCCAGGTAGGCTCTGGACCCACCGTGACCCTGAAGTGGATAAGGGTTACAGATAAAGGACACGTGATAGACATAATGAAGCAAACACGAGGGAATGATGTAATCAAACACATGACTGGGAGAAAAATAAACAAAACATGCGCAAATCAAAACAGAAAACAAGACAAAGAACATATATGAACAAATATGATTTTTTCTCTCTCTATTTATCTGTCTCTGTCAGTGTGGTGGTCAGATAAATGGTGGCGATATTGCCGTGTTTGCGTCTCGGGCGGGTCACGGTGTGTGTTGGCACCCTCACTGTTTCGTCTGCAGTATTTGTGATGAGCTGCTGGTGGATCTGATCTACTTCTATCAGGACGGAAAGATCTACTGCGGCAGACACCACGCTGAGAGGCTGAAACCACGCTGCTCCGCCTGTGACGAGGTAAATACGCACATGTATAAACACAAACACAGGGACAGGGCATTGGTATGCTGTTCCTCCTCTATCACCTCCATCACTGCAACACTTATCACCAGTGTTAGATATGTTAGAGACTTGATATTGTATAAAATGTAACAAGGACATTGGTAGAAGCACCCTGTTGTGGAGACATTTCAACCTGCTGAATGTGAGTGAGTGTGTTAAAACATGACTAAAATGAGTTAAAATACAATGGAAATGTTTCAAAGTGGCAATAAGGTGTAATTATTTCACCACATATAATACATTACTTACACAATGGACATGCATTTTTAAACACGGATTACGAGCTGTAAGGATGGGGTCTGATTTATGGCAGTGTTTAACTAATAGCTTTCATGCATAATTCACATTTAGAGCCCTTTTGTCCTGAACTTTAACTGCCCTTGTTTTTGACGGGGTGCCTACAGCGTTCACTGTTCCATACACTTTGTTAAATAAAGTGATTTGTTGAAGATAATTGGAGCATTTATTGCTTCACATGGCTTACAATATTTGTGATCATGTCTCTTATCCATTGTTATTTGTATTATTTATGGATGATACAAGATTCCTCCCATTGTCTTTTTCCATTTGTTCAGTGAAACAAGCTAATGTTGCTAACAATGAATTAAAGTAAATGGACACCAGTTAGCATTATGCTAATGCAGTCATGCTAATGTGGCTACCAGCTTGTCGTTACCCGCGTTAGCATGTTTGGTCGGGCTCCTCCTTTAAGTGTAATTGTGGGGGGGATGGGCATTTCTTTCAGTGTCTAGTCAAGGATTCAGTGATGCATCCATCCATCACTCGCTCTGTCACACTCCTTCTTTGTGTATGAGTCCCTCTCTCTTTCTTTGTCTCTTTCTCACTCACTACCAAATACAGCACACAGATTTATTAGCATAACCCTGTTAATTTGTGATGTTGCCAAAGTGTTAAAATCACCCCTCTATCTCTCTCTCTCAGATCATCTTTGCAGACGAGTGTACAGAAGCAGAGGGTCGACACTGGCACATGAAGCACTTCTGCTGTTTTGAGTGTGAGACGGTTTTGGGAGGTCAGCGCTACATCATGAAGGAGGGCCGGCCGTACTGCTGCAGCTGCTTCGAGTCGCTCTACGCAGAGTACTGTGACTCCTGCGGAGAACACATCGGTAAGAGCCTCATACATCACTGTCTTTGAACATCCACACAGCACTGGAACAGAGAAACAGTTTCCAGAGCCAAGCAACACACACCTCCTCCATTCAGTTTACTTCAGAGACCAGACATCTGTGTGACAAGTTTCCTATTCTTGCTCTGAAGTAGGGCACTGAGGGTCACAAAGTAAACCTGGGAGACAAAATCACAAGTATGTAGTAAGTAGTATGTAGTATGAGTTTAACGTATTTGTATCAATTGTTTGATGATTTATTTTCATAAATATTTGTAGCAATTTCCAAACTAAAACTAAAGAGGAACACAAACAAGGTCAAAGGAAACACTAGAGGAAAACGCAGAGGCACTCAACACCAATTGTCTAAAACCTCAATGGGCTCATTTTTCGTAAAGAATGGTCCTGCTTCCTACAAGAGAACTTACAATGAGCGAGTGCTGGATTTCCAAGAGCGGCCAAAGCTTTTATGAAGACAAAAGCCATTAGTAATAATATTCCTATACTGTCTGCTGTTTCCATTACTCTGTTAGCCCCCAGCGTGTCACAAGGCAGCCCTCCACCCCGTAATAACTCGTCCTTTTGGCTCATTGGTTTCCAGCCCAGCATCGGTTCCAGCTGCTTTTTGGCGTGTCGCTCAGGACACATTCAAGCTGTAATCATTTTCTGAACGGGACGCAGAAACTGCGCAAAGGAAACTGATTAGAAACGGAGTGAGCTTGGAAAACGCTTCTCGAGCAGATGTTGCCCATTAGACTGAGGCCGCCTGGCCCATGTAAGTGGAGCTGTAATTAAAATGTAATGTATTTGTGTAGTGCAAGGCGTACAGCATAATCAGTTTACTCCAAACACTTCCACACCTCGAGGGAATTAGACTGTTTTTCTTTACGCTGATAGTTAGAGTTAGTTTCCTACACTTATCCTACCAAAGAGTTATAATAGCTCATTAAAAATGGTCATCGGCTGAGGGATTTCCATTGGCATTTATATCCATTTGCATGGCTTGTGTATTTATATAGCTGTACTTAGAATTTCCACATCACAGATTTAAGTGCTTTGTAATCCCTCATTTATCTTACATTTTGTTTATGTCATTGTTCTTGATTATACAGAGTTAACCCTTATAAGTGTGAATGAACGGTTGTCGGTTTTTGGGGTTGTTAAATGTATCATAGTTATATTTTTGTTGTGATGACAATAAAAACAAAAAAATGAATTGTTTTATGTATTTTTTTTTTTTAGACTGAACACAATACATTTTTAACATCTTAAAATCAGAGTGGCAAGATGGTAGTGTTGTTGATGTACATCTCAAGGGTCCTGGGATCTTTAATGCCCCCTCGGGTCACTGACGGTGAGGACCGTGTGGTCTGTTCTCTCTGTGTTTTCATGGGTTCGTTACGGGAGCTCCGGTTTCCCCCCAAAATCCAAAAGCACAGGCAAAGGGATTGGCTCTGTGAAATTGTACACAGGTGTGAGAGTGTGAGAGTAACTGGGAGAATGTGTGATGCTCTGTCATGGACATACCGATTGACTCTGGGTGGGCTGCAGACACATGGTGACCTTCATGTGGACAACATGAATGAATGTAACTTCTGGTATTTACCAATATACTGAGGAATCGATTGAAAGTTAAGAGGTACAAGTACCAGATACAAGTAATAAATGATATAAAACAACCTAACAGCAACTAAAGGGTTATTACATGCATTATTAGCATTCCCTTCTTGACTGTTTCACTGTTGTACTTCATTCCGCAGGTATTGACCAAGGCCAGATGACTTATGATGGTCAGCATTGGCACGCCACCGAGGCCTGTTTCTGTTGTGCCCGCTGCAAGAAGTCCCTCCTCGGCCGCCCCTTCCTGCCCAAACAGGGTCAGATCTTCTGCTCGCGAGCATGCAGCGTGGGGGAGGATGCCAACGGCTCGGACTCCTCCGACTCGGCCTTCCAAAGCGCCAGGACCCGCGAAACTCGCCGTAGCTCTAAGTCCAGCAAGACCAGCAGCAGCGGTGGAGGTGGAGGAGTTGGGAACGGCTCCACTGGCCACTATTCAGCTGACGTGGACCCTCTGTCCCTGCAGATGGACCTCCTGAGTCTTTCTAGCCAAACACCAAGTCTGTCCAGAGAGCCCCCGTCCTGGAAGAACCAAGCCGAAAGGTACAGCTACGAAAACCGCAACGAACCCTCGCCCACCGCGCTCCAACTCTTGAGTCAGTGCAACGTCCGAACTTCCTATTCCCCCAATCCTGTTCCAGGTCATCCTCAGGACAACCGGCCCAAAGAGTCAGCTCCATCCAAAAGACCTCCCATATCTGCTCTGAAGGGGCACTCTTTTAACGAGAACTGGTTCCAGCCAGAGCAGGAGGACTATTACCCACCCAAGCTGAAACCGCAGGCTAGTTTTAATGAGCTACCACCCAACGGCTTTATAGACAAGCGCTCCATCAGCTTACATGTGTTCCAGAGAGAGAGGGAGAGGGAGGCTGTGTCTCAGGTGGGCCGCAGCAGGAACCCCATCAGCGCACTTAGCTTCAGCGAACAGCTCACGCCACTGGAGCAAACCCCTCGTGGCTCCATGGAGTCACTGGCACTGTCAAATGCTACAGGTAGGTTACCTTGAATAATTTTGTGATCTTATATATAATTCCCATTTATACATACAGTATATATACACTTCAAGCTTGCACTTGTATTTTGTATTTATTATGTGATGTAGTATCATCTGCTTGTGTCCCAGCATTCTCTAGTTTTATATTTGATCATTCGGTCTAATTCCCTCTCTTACATGTAGGTACATCTGCAGATGGTGGTGGGAAGAGGCAGGAGCACCTCTCTCGTTTCTCCATGCCAGACCTGAGTAAAGACTCAGGCATGAACGTCTCAGAAAAGAGCAACATGGGCACGCTCAACTCTTCCGTCCAGTTCCACAGCTCCGAATCCCTCCGCAGCCTCACCACTGGACAACCTTATCTAGAAATGGAGCCACCCGTGCAGGTCAATTACCCACTTTCCTACAAGCAGGGATCACCTGGAATCAAGGCACTGTCACCTGGCTTTACCTACCAAGAAGAGGACAGGGCTAGTTTGGTTAGCAATGCTAACAATGCACGCCTGCCACCCATGAGCGAAAGGGCTCACCGTCGCACTGTTGAACCAGAGGAACCACGACGTAGGCACCATCATCGCTCACGTCGCTCGAGGCGTTCCCGATCTGAAAATGCACTCAACCTGGCGGCCGAGAGGCGTCCGGTAATTCCCGAACGATTGCAGCCCCGGGTCAGAGAGGATTACGATAGATTCCCTTCTCCTCATGGCCCAAGGGACACTCTGAGCAGCCGGTCGAGACAGCAGCCCTTCAGACCGTGCCCTCGAACAACCTCTGACCTCACGCTCCAGAACCCCACCCCACACCGTCACCTGGGCCGCTACGCCTGGGACCACTATGACTACGACGACGACTGGTGCTCCACTTGCTCCTCTTCCTCCGAGTCTGAGGATGAAGGCTATTTCTTGGGTGAACCCATCCCCAAACCGGTTCACTTGAGGTACATGAACAGTGAGGACTTGCTGCACAAGTATAACTCCTCAGGATCTGGTCATTTGGGCTGCAGAGGACAGTTACACACTCGCAAGCGCAGGAAAAGCAAGAACTGTATTATATCCTAGTATCGAGCCCTGAGGCACGCCCTTTGCACAATAACAGTTCACCCGCTCCATTTCTAGCGCTGTTCAGTATCGTGAGGTTTTTAATGAGAGGTATGCAGTAATTTCAGTGTTGCACATGCGTCTGCATGATTTTTCTATTTGATATTGGTTAATAACCCTGACTAGTACACCTTCTACAAAGCTTACCCCCACTGTCTTGCTGAAGCCAATGTGCAATTGCGCTTCACTTAACCTATTCATAGCCAGCACCGTTTTTAGGTACCGCTTTTTCATTGCAGTGTGTTTCTATTATGGAAAAAAAAAATCACCGTTTATCCAGAAACTACAAGGTGTATATTAATAAATGAATGAATAAATTCACTAAGTTAAGGATGTAAAGTAAATAAAGTGTAAATGATGTATCACATATTTTTATACGTTTTATTAATAGAATCATTTATGTATTAAGTATAACAGAGTTTGGGTAGGAACGCATGCACATTAATTTGAAGATTTTTTTTTTGTCCTGTATTGGAAATTAAAAGAGTATTTCGAGGAGAAGTTTGATTGGCAGTGGTTGGTTCCTAATCACCAGAGCATGCCACGGTCTTTGACTCCGATTAGACAGAGGCACACACACCATCTGCTCAATGAATAAATGCATCAGAAGAGTGAGCATCCAAGCATCATCTCCCCGCTGTTACCGACACACTTCATTTCCAAAAAGCAGTCCTTTATGAAAATGCACAGATTATTTAGTCCTGCTTTAATTTCAGAAAAACTCAGTGGAGCTCAGCTGTGGGCCCCAACGTTGCTAGGGTTACGTTTTTAAAAAATCCTGTTAATGCAGAGTTAGGAGCCCTGCCCTGTATAGTGTGATGTTGCTACTCAAGCTAGGTATCAACCCCAGTCCGCCATTTGTCACACACTGGTGTTATCTTCTACACCAGGGGTGCCCAACTCCAGTCCTGGAGGGCTGGTATCCAGCAAATTTTGGTTATACCTCTGCTCACAAACACCTGAGTCAACTCATCTGTTAATTGCCAGGTTTAAGGGATGTTTTAGCAGTGCAATCACCAAACTTTGCTGGATACCAGCCCTCCAGGTATCCAAACCCCATAAATGTTTTAGTGGTGAGTGTTCAAGAGTAATCCATTTTACAACAAAACTGGAAACGTAGACAAATTCTGCTAATGTAAATCTAATTAAGTATTACTTGGCACTTTTAAAACCGCAGTCTAAACTGAACACTCCAGTCCGTCTGTTGTTAACAATCAGGCCCATATACCGTTTTAAACGACCAGCGAAAGTACTTTCACTGTTTAGAATTGAATCAATAAGCCATGTCCTGGCTGTGAAAAATGAAGCATTTTTTTAAAAGCTGTGTACCTCCACTACCAGCTTAAAGGTGGGGAGGCTCTAATGCTTCTGACAGGCTCCAGGCATTAGAAGCTCTGCACAGGCCTCTTCGGAATGCATGTCCTTCGAGTTCTCAGATGGACTTTGCAGTGGTCAAGAAAAAAAAAGAGCTTGCGTGGAACTGGCGGTGTTATTGTAGAAACAGCTGCATAAACATATGAGCTACATTAAGGCCCCTCTGCAAACGACTGCGAGGAACTGTTTAGGTCTCTTTCTCTTGCTCTCTTTCTTCCACATGCTCAGTTCAGAAGGGCTTCGCTGGCTAGCACGAGAATCAGTCACATCATCAGGATATTTATCCTGCAGATGAGATTCCAAGAATATGACAACAAAGTTGGGGAAGATGATTCCAGATTCTAGGAAAGATCCAAAGTTCTTAGCAAATGATCACGAATCCCAGGAAAATGATCCAGTGTTGAGGGTGAAGTTTATTGGAAGTTTTATTAATGGTAAAACATCACAGACTTCATAAAGATGACAGTGTTTTGTACCCCACATGTACCCCAGTGACCAAGACAGTGTAAGTGAAAAACAAATGATCCTTCATTCAAAGTATAGATTTGCCGTTGTAGAATCTCACGTAAGCGTTTTACCATAATGTAACTTAGTAGTGTTTAAAGACCTAAAATCCCTCTCTACTGCCTGTTCTGAACTGCAAAGGCTTATTCATTCACTATCTGTAACCCTTATCCAGTTCAGGGTCGCGGTGGGTCTAGAGCCTACCTGGAATCATTGGGCGCAAGGTGGGAATACACCCTGGAGGGTGCGCCAGTCCTTCACAGGGCAACACACTCACTCACTCACACTTATGGACACCAATCCACCTACCAATGTGTGTTTTTGGACTGTGGGAGGAAACCGGAGCACCCGGAGGAAACCCACGCAGACACAGGGAGAACACACCACACTCCTCACAGACAGTCACCCGGAGGAAACCCACGCAGACACAGGGAGAACACACCACACTCCTCACAGACAGTCACCTGGAGGAAACCCACACAGACACATGGAGAACACACCACAGTCCTCACAGACAGTCACCTGGAGCAGGAATCGAACCCACAACCTCCTCAATTACAGAATGATTCACAGTGGCTTCACTATGGCAATATGAACTTTATATTAGTACTAGACTGATACATTTAATGAAAACCTTGATAAATACCCGGAGTCTTGCTTAGGTTTGGATGCCCCTGCAGCAGACAAGAGCCGAGTGGCGACTGTCAACAAAACTGTCGTCTATTAACTGTAGAATACACACACACTCCCCATGACCTGGTAGTGAGGAACTGTGATCTGTGCTGCACCAGTACTCCAAAGACGGTGCAGATAAAAGCTGCTCTAAAGAATAGTTTAGTCTATAGAAGTTCCTATGCCTTTGTGCATGTGATTCCAGAAAAACAACACGTTTATTTAGCTTTAAAATGACGTTTTCTAGAAGCTGTTCATTCGTTCGCAGCTCAGGCCTGTGCTTTAACTACATTGTTTAGAAGGATCTGATGGAACTGATCTGAAATCAGTGAAACGGAACAGGTTGGCACCCTGAGCTTCAGACTAAATAAGCGCACGGCTGATTGTTTTGATGAGAGTGAGGACTGATCTCTCTCTATTGATCAGTTCTCGGAGGCCTGTCTGTGTGAGGCTCGTTCAGCATGTGAAGCTCATCAGCTCTCCACAGCTCACTGCCTCCTCACTCTCTCCTTCACTTGGGGAGTGTTTAACTTGGGAGCTGTGGATTGTGCGTGAAGAATTTTGATTAAATGAAAGGAAGAAAGTTTGGGGAAGTCTGGGGGGGTGTTGGACTTTCTTTAACTACATCTACGCAGGCGGTTGAATACATTCCTTCGCTTAACTCATGCTATGAATTAATGAATCCATTAATGAGCCCATATATTGTGGCTTTGTGGACATCAAGATTGTCCTGACCTGTATTCAGCAAATGTAAAACCTGGAATCAAACCCTTCGGCAAATGCAGAATGCTTCTCTTAAAGCTTGATAAATAGAGTGAAGTGGAGTTGGACAGAGCAGAGTAAAACCATACAACAGTTCTGGGCATTTAGCATTCACCCAAACCCACGCAGACACAGGGAGAACACACCACACTCCTCACAGACAGTCACCCGGAGGAAACCCACGCAGACACAGGGAGAACACACCACACACCTCACAGACAGTCACCCGGAGGAAACCCACGCAGACACAGGGAAAACACACCACACTCCTCACAGACAGTCACCCGGAGGAAACCCACGCAGACACAGGGAGAACACACCACACACCTCACAGACAGTCACCCGGAGGAAACCCACGCAGACACAGGGAAAACACACCACACTCCTCACAGACAGTCACCCGGAGGAAACCCACGCAGACACAGGGAGAACACACCACACTCCTCACAGACAGTCACCCGGAGGAAACCCACGCAGACACAGGGAAAACACACCACACTCCTCACAGACAGTCACCCGGAGGAAACCCACGCAGACACAGGGAAAACACACCACACTCCTCACAGACAGTCACCCGGAGGAAACCCACGCAGACACAGGGAGAACACACCACACTCCTCACAGACAGTCACCTGGAGGAAACCCACACAGACACAGGGAGAACACACCAACTCCTCACAGAGAGTCACAACTGTGACACTACCTGCCACCCCAGAGAATATTATTATTTTTTTTAATTATTGGATCTTGAGCCTTCACAGTTACAGAGTGTATTAAATTTTACAGCACAGTCCTGAAATCCAGGGTGCGGTGGGGTTTCCTACCCTCCTCCAAAAATTACATAGTGCAGTTTCTGCAGTGCTGAGCCCAGAGTAGCAACGACTCTATTTTCCGTATTAAAAGTCAGTGAAACATCACAACCATTTTGAAGCTGCCATTTTAAGGTAAAACTACTACCTAGTGTTGCTTTAAGTATTAAACAACTTTACTGAACTTTACTGAACTATATCTAGAACTGACTTTACAGGAGGCTTGTTTGTCTCTATTCTTCTACTCCTTGGATACTTTTGGTCTTAAAGTAAATGCAAAAGTTGCATAATCAGTTGGGATTCAGTGACAAATGGCACTGTCAGTTGGCTATGAATTTGTCCACAGAGGGTTTGGTGCCTCTGCAATAGACTTGCATCCTGTCCAGGATGTTTCTTTCTTGCACCCAATCTGTCCAGGTGAGCTCTGGAGCCACGTCAACCCTGATCAGGCTGAAGCAGTTACAGATGAATGAATGAACAATGAAATGTGTAAGTATTAATATATAGCACATAAACATGCTCACATGGGGACTATCAAGAATACCGCCCCTGTGCTCTCCGTGACAGACCCACACAGTCGTATTTTCTGATGTTTGTTCACAGCGGCAATTTGCTCCCTTCTGAGCCTCTTTTGCAGCTTGAAACTGAAATCTGCAATTACTGGCCTTCAGAGCAAGACTGCACTGAATTCCTGCTGAACATTGCCAGGCCTAAAATAGCGTGATTTAATTATTCACCACTGTAGGATTCAGGAATGTTCCTGGCCTTGGTGAAGGTAACACAGGGATAAGAGTCGTGTGACCGCAGTGGACTGACCGTCCCTTCTCTGCTCCTCCTTATCATCACCATCATCATGTGTGTTCAGTTACAGCCACAACAAGGCTGACCTTACATCAGTTTAGATTGTTCCTTGCGAATGTGTCAGAAAAATAACCAAATATCTTCAAAAAAGCCAAAAGTTTACGGAACAAAATATAACATTTTGAAACCTCAGTGAAGGTTAGTGTTGTAAGAATTCAGTTTTACAAGATATTTTCTGTGAGGAGTGTGGTGTGTTCTCCCTGTGTCTGCGTGGGTTTCCTCCGGGTGACTGTCTGTGAGGAGTGTGGTGTGTTCTCCCTGTGTCTGCGTGGGTTTCCTCCGGGTGACTGTCTGTGAGGAGTGTGGTGTGTTCTCCCTGTGTCTGCGTGGGTTTCCTCCGGGTGACTGTCTGTGAGGAGTGTGGTGTGTTCTCCCTGTGTCTGCGTGGGTTTCCTCCGGGTGACTGTCTGTGAGGAGTGTGGTGTGTTCTCCCTGTGTCTGCGTGGGTTTCCTCCGGGTGACTGTCTGTGAGGGGTGTAGTGTGTTCTCCCTGTGTCCGTGTGGGTTTCCTCTGGGTCCACAAACACACGTTGGTAGGTGGATTGGCGACTCAAATGTGTCCGTAGGTGTGAATGAGTGTGTGGGTGTTGTCCTGTGAAGGACTGGGGCCCTCTCCAGGGTATGTTCCTGCCTTGCGCCCCATGATTCCTGGTGGGCTCTAGACCCACAGCGACCCTGAACTGAATAAGCGGCTACAGGCAATCAATCAATGAATGAAATGAAATTATATTTTCAACTGTTTTTATTGGTCCACATGCAAATGTTGCTTAATTCCTGCTCCATAGGTGGGTAATGTTGACTTATTTTTACTGTAGTTATTACTTAACATGGATCTGACTCCAAATTCATGAGCGTGCTAACTGCATGAAAGTAAACACAGACCGTATGTGCTACGAGTTACAAATGAGTTTCTGTAGTAATTCAAACAGTGAACAAAAACTCACAGACAGACAAGCCCTTATTTATTTATTTATTTATTTAATTATTTTTGCCTCAAACTTATTGTTCCACCTTAAAAGACGCTCAGCTTCTGAACATAAACAAACCAGAGAAAACAGTGTTTCCCACAATCGCAGACGTTGTCCTTAAGGGTAAGGGATTATATATTGTAGTTACTGTCCAATAAATCACCCCTTACTAAGGCTTAATAAGAGATTTACAGCAGTGTTAGAACGTTCCTTGGTATTGCTTTGTTTTTGTTTTGTTTGCTGTTAACAAAAAGTGATCAGAAGGGATAGAGGTTCTCTCGTGGTGATAAAACCCCACCTGATCTAGTTTTGCAAGAGCAACATCTCAGCATGTTTCCCACATTGCACTGCCGCTAACGTTTTGGTGCTAATCACGGCTGACAGGGATGCCCTTTGAGGCTCAGCTGTTCATATCTTTACATCTGCAATTACTCGCCGTATTCCAGTTCTGTCAGAGCTAGTGTGTACTCCAGAGCCTCTGCCTCCAAAATGATGAATGTAGATTACGAATATAATGTTTAGAGCAGTGAAGCGAAGAGAAGTCAAAGAAAGAAAGTCAACCCAAATGACAGTTCACTTCTTCTTAGGCTATTGTGGCTCATTGTCTTCGGGTCCATTGTTTTCCCCAGCCCTGTTTTCAGCAGAAAGACACCCCGGAGGGGGCGGAGTGGAGTGTGAAATGGTCACACATTCATTCAGAATCCACCCCCACCGGCACGTGGCTCTGAATTGTAACACATCCTCGCTTAAATGGAGGCCATCGGGGGACACGTAATCCGCAGGTTCAAAAGGTGTTCAGGCTGTTTCTCATTCATGAAGTTTCTGTAGCATTACTTTGCTAATCCTGTAGGGTCGGGGGGACCTTCAGTGCTGACCAGTGTCTAAACAGGATAATTTAACAGTGTTGTTCATCTATGTTTAACTAGTATTCGTTTAGATTTTGATACAGTGCCTCATTGAAACTCAATGCAATGCTTAGCATTTTCCTTCTGATGGTACGTTACAAGCAGCACAGGAAATCTGTAATAAACCAATGGCTTATTAACTGTTAGTAGTTGTAGATCTGACAGGGGTCTCAAAAACGGGATGTAATATTAATTATTTTTGATAACAGCCTCATCGTTTTAAGTCACTCTAAGCCTATAACAACAATGACCCCCAGATAACACCCATGTGCTGTACTCCATGAAGGACCTTAAATTTCACCCACACGACGAAGCGACAAAGCCCATCTGCTCACACACTCCACGTCCTACAGATGAGTAATGGCTGCTTTCAAACTCCACATTAAATATCATGCTAATGACAGCAATTATACATTACCAACCCTCGTGACCCCCATGCCTTAACGGACCACATTGTCATTGTTCTGCTCCCATTGACTTTGTCTCGCTGACAGACACAGGGACCAGATAATGACACAAAAGTCATGGTCCTCAGAGCTAGGGGTGATTAGCACCCATTAGCAATGTCAATTATCACCGCCAGCTCCAGAGACAAGAGCTAAACAAAGGCTCTGATTATGTTCACTTCACTTAGCCGTGGTGCTGGAGCTGCTCTTATTCCAGAGGTGGTACTCATTATCCTTATAGTTTCAACTACTCACGCTCCACCCTCAGAGATACACTTACTGTATGCTAATCTGTTCAGGGATCAAAGTTATTTCCTGCTGTACGCAACATAGGAAGTTTGAAGAAATATGTGGTGCATTTGCTGGATGGAAAAGTACGTAAGGCATTTTAAACCTAAGCATAATCTCTTCATATTTTCCATGAACTACTTTGTTTCCCGTGGGTGTGTTTTTGTTGCAGCACTGTAAAAAAAAATCGTTTTTTCACCTAATATGTCAAAGAAAAACAATAATCTGTTTGTATCATTCAAGTGGTGCCTAACAATGCAGGCAGTCCATGTCCAAAACTAAACTTTTGCTTTTGTATAGATATCATCATAAATCAGATATGTTGGAGCATACAGTCTACAGAATGTTCCAGCATCTGTGAGGGTCCTATTTTCTGCTGAGATTGTTGGAATAGCAAAGTTAAAGAATCCATTTCGTTTCAGATCTTCTCAGATAAGTCATGACAACAACGACTAAATATAGTCCTGCAAACTGGATCAACCTAAAGGTGGATGTCGCCCTCCATTGGCCAGGCAGAGGTACTGCAAATACGGATAGCGAGCAAACACAGGGAACATATGAACACATTAAATATCTACCTAAAATAATTTTTAATTATTTCATTCCCTTTGGGTACAGCCAGACCAAACTATATGCACAAGTTTGGTCAACATTTGTATAAATACACTTAGCCAATCACAGCCATAAGGAGCGTGGTAATCCATTGGTACACAAGCTCTTACATCCACTGCAA
This sequence comes from Hoplias malabaricus, assembly GCF_029633855.1. Lineage (NCBI taxonomy): Eukaryota > Metazoa > Chordata > Actinopteri > Characiformes > Erythrinidae > Hoplias > Hoplias malabaricus. The sequence goes on from NC_089804.1 coordinate 37,607,804, forward strand.
CCAATCGGATATCATTATATTCATGTTAAATATGTCACAAAATGAACTTCTTGAACAATATCCGTGTTCTTGAGCCAATGAGAAATAAACATAACTCTCAGTACAGACCTCTTCTGAGATAAGGATAGACTCAGATAAAATGGTAGTGCCATGGTCTTAATCAGGGTAGTCTTAAAGCCCAGTGCATATTTCTAAACTGTAAATGAGGCTGAGCTCAGAGGGGTGTCTGGCAGCTGTCGATAAGAGGGAAGACGCTCTGAAAAGAAATCAGAAATGAAGGGGATCCCACTGGAGGTCTCTGGAATTACTATGAAGTGGAAGGAAAACTAATTGGGGTTGGAGTGCAGTGGAGTCTTGGTCAAGCTGTGAACTACAGCATTGTCTCTTTGTTCCAGTAAATACCTGCCCACTAGTTTGTACAGTCCCTACACACATACTTGTGATGTCACTACCATGAATACATTGACATGTATTGCATATATACAGCAGCTTAGCTCTATTCGTTTAGGAAGAAGTGCTTCCAAATGCTACTACTCCAAAGAAGACTGCAGCAGTAGTTTTTTTTTACATAACATATTATTAACTAGGGCGGCACGGTGGTACAGCAGGTAGGTATCGCAGTCACACAGCTCTAGGGACCTGGAGGTTGTGGGTTCGATTCCCGCTCCGGGTGACTGTCTGTGAGGAGTGTGGTGTGTTCTCTCTGTGTGTGCGTGGGTTTCTTCCAGGTGACTGTCTGTGAGGAGTGTGGTGTGTTCTCTCTGTGTCTGTGTGGGTTTCCTCTGGGTGACTGTCTGTGAGGAGTCTCTGTGTGTGCGTGGGTTTCCTCCAGGTGACTGTCTGTGAGGAGTGTGGTGTGTTCTCTCTGTGTCTGCGTGGGTTTCCTCCGGGTGCTCCGTTTTCCTCCCACAGTCCAAAAACACACGTTGGTAGGTGGATTGGCGACTCAGAAATGTCCGTAGGTGTGAGTGTGTGAGTGAATGTGTGAGTGTGTGTGTTGCCCTGTGAAGGACTGGCGCCCCGTCCAGGGTGTATTCCTGCCTTGCGCCCAATGACTCCAGGTAGGCTATGGATCCACCACGACCCTGAACTGCATAAGCAGTTACAGACAATGAATGAATGAATATTATTAAATAGTGTGCTGTTCATGTTTCTATCAGGAACAAAGTGGCAGATCCCAAAGGAAGTGTGGCTAAATACTATTTTACAAATGTTACAAAAGTGTCCTTCGAGTGAAAAAAATAAATGTAAAAATATGAATTCAATGGAACTTAAATATTTTATTAATTTAAATTTATCAAAATATAATATCCAGTGAAAACATATCATAAATATTTAGATTAATCAGAGATAAGTACATGACAAACAGCCTTGTAGCCTATTACAGCATAAACCAGATCTTTACATCAGTCCTGCTTTGTCTTTTGCCTAAGTTCCGGTTACAGATTTCTAAACTAGACATAGTACACTCTTCTAAAGTTAAGATGCAGTTTTTTACTCAAGGCAATAAAAACAAAAGCTTATAGAGTAGTAAATTTCACAGCACGGTTACATGGCTTTGTTTACTGCAACAAATCTGAATCTAAAACATTAGTGTTAACATTAGTGTTAAGACTTTTTCTTTCTGCTCCAGAGACTGAAAATACTATAATTCCATAAAAAATTCAGATAGGGGAAGAAAAATAAAAACATTCCAGCAAGTAACATCCATGAGGCTACATGAAATACTGGCATTAAAAAAGCTCTTAAAAATCCTATTCAGAACCAAGAGTTTTTAGAGCCATTCACACAGTGATATATTGTTTCCATTATGAAACTGTCCTTCAGATGAATGGAGATATGGAGATATACCAATAGTATGTGGTTTTAAACTGCACTTTTTTGAGAATTGTTCTAGCACCAAAATGCTGCTTCTCTTGTTACGACATCCAGAAAGAAAGAAAGAAAGCAAGAAAGAAAGAAATTACAACATCCAGAAAGAAAGAAAGAAATTACAACATCCAGAAAGAAAGAAAGAAAGAAGGAAAGTGTCACGCCCTCTTCCTGTCATGTCTGTTTTCCCTGCCATGTGCTCTCTTAGCACATGGCTCTGTTTGTTGTTGTCCATGTCTCCGCCCATGTCCCGCCTTTCTTCCTCCCCCTCGTTATCTGTCTCAGGTGCGTCTCGTCTGTGTTTAGTATTTAAGTCCCCTTGTATCACTTCCTCTTGTCGGTCATTTGTTCTCGTACCCGTTTCATTCCAGTTCCCAGTCTTGTCGTTTTGTTTCCTTAGTCACATTGCTCAGTCTGTCTGTTCCTCGATTTGGTTTGTTTTCTGTCTGTTTTCTTCCTTGTGTTTCTCATTTTCTGTCATTACATTTCAGTCTGTTTAGCTCTCTGTGTTCAGGATTAGATCTGTTTAGCTCTGTGTCAAGGTTAGTTTGCTTAGTTTTCTGTCTGTTTAGTTATCTTAGTCCAGGTTTGTCTGTATCTGTATCTCAGTTTAGTTCACGCCATGTATTGTCCTTCTGTCCAAGTCTCTCTGTCTCAGTCTTTCTTTTCTGTTTGTTATGCTAGTCTCTGTCTGTTTTGTTATATTTTGTAAAATAAAGTCAGTGTGTTTTGCATGTGCATCCGCCTCCGTCAGTCCACCCTCAGCTATTCGTGACAGAAAGAAAGAAAAGAAGAAAAGAAGGAAAGAAAGAAATCCAGAAAGAAAGAAATCTAATCATTCTGATGCTGTATAATACAGTTTTCAAAAAGAGGTACATGGAACAATATGCAACACATTCTACATTAATCACCATGCAAAAAAAAAATGAAATAAAAAATTTGAATTCTTAAAAAAAAAAAAAAACAACACCATTGTTTTCAATAGTGTATATAACCATCATTAAACACATATTCCTAGAGGTGCCAGGTGTTATACCCTTCCTTCACTAACTTCCAACAGCGTTCATGGCGACTAAGGCTGGATATAACAACCCTGTCTTCAAAATGGCTATATTCACTATATAGTGCACTACTATAGGGAACTGAACTCAAGACAGTAGTGAATGATTTCAAACCCTACCTTGTGCGGGTTTTCACCAAACAACACACTGGATTATGGGTAATGATATCTTCAAGTGTACATGGATTGTACACAACTTTTTGCAGTGCATTGTGGGATTGTTTGAGCGCACTGAAAATTATCCACTATACGTTTTCAGACACTATTACAAAATGGCAGAACCCAAAATAGTGCACTATAAAGTGAATAGGGCTCACAGCTCAAGGCTTTGTTGATGTGGATTCAGGCTTATGTCAGTTGTGATGAAGGGCTTTTAGCAGGTATGATGCAGCACTTTGAGGAAAACCTACAGCAAGGAGACTGTGAAATCCTTCCATTCATTATCAGTGAAGTATTATTCACCAGCGAAACACAGCACTATTTCACACAACAGACACTTTTTCACAGCCTCGTCTCCAAACACATCTCCTTCGTGGAAGAGCCACACACTCTGATGTTTTTAAAGTCCTCTGAGATTTCCATCGGTGATTTGCCCTTCGTTTCCGGGAGGATCAAGTAAAAGAAGAGAGAGGCAGTCAAACACACGCAGGAGAAGCACAGGAAGCTGAAGGACTTCAGAGTTGCCTGAGGATCACAGGAGGACACCACATGAGATACAGGAGTTCTCAAAACTAGAGTAAAAAAAAATCTAGTGACTTCTTACAAAACCATGGACCAAGCAGCAAAGAATCTCAAATCTGGTGGATAATTACGGCCCAGCTTTGGAACCCCGACTTATTTGTGGTTGTGGAGTTAAAACAACCCTGTTGAACTATTCAACTATATGAACTTTGGTGTAAATCATTGGAGAGGGGTGTGTGTTCTGGACACACAGCGACCTGGTCCTGGCAATGGTAGAAAATACACAGTTTATTTTGGTTTATTTATTGAGAGTCAGCTTATTGCTGTTTATTCAAGGAGTCAGACCTTGAACCTTGTGCCCAAGGTCTAACCAACAATAACCAGCTTGTATTTGCGTCAGTTTTCTGCAATATTTGGCAGACAGGAGAAAAATAAGCCCAGTTATTGCTTCACACCTGTCTATCCTTTCAATCATTTTCATTATATGTAACCCTTATCCAGTTCAGGGTCATGGTGGGTCCAGAGCCTACCTGGAATCATTTGGCGCAAAGTGGGAATACACCCTGGAGGGGGCGCCAGTCCTTCACAGGGCAACACAGGCACACACACACACACACCACACTCCTCACAGTCACCCGGAGGAAACCCACGCAGACACAGGGAGAACACACCACACTCCTCACAGACAGTCACCCGAAGGAAATCCACACAGACACAGGGAGAACACACCACACTCCTCACAGACTTTCACCCGAAGGAAACCCACGCAGACACAGGGAGGACACACCACACTCCTCACAGACAGTCACCCTAAGGAAATCCACACAGACACAGGGAGAACACACCACACTCCTCACAGACAGTCACCCGAAGGAAATCCACACAGACACAGGGAGAACACACCACACTCCTCACAGACTGTCACCCAGAGGAAACCCACGCAGACACAGGGAGAACACACCACACTCCTCACAGACAATCACCCGGAGGAAATCCACACAGACACAGGGAGAACACACCACACTCCTCACAGACAGTCACCCGGAGGAAACCCACACAGACACAGGGAGAACACACCACGCTCCTCACAGACTGTCACCCAGAGGAAACCCACGCAGACACAGGGAGAACACACCACACTCCTCACAGACAGTCACCCGAAGGAAACCCACACAGACACAGGGAGAACACACCACACTCCTCACAGACAGTCACCCGAAGGAAATCCACACAGACACAGAGAGAACACACCACACTCCTCACAGACTGTCACCCAGAGGAAACCCACGCAGACACAGGGAGAACACACCACACTCCTCACAGACAGTCACCCGGAGGAAATCCACACAGACACAGGGAGAACACACCACACTCCTCACAGACAGTCACCCGGAGGAAACCCACACAGACACAGGGAGAACACACCACGCTCCTCACAGACTGTCACCCAGAGGAAACCCACGCAGACACAGGGAGAACACACCACACTCCTCACAGACAGTCACCCGAAGGAAACCCACACAGACACAGGGAGAACACACCACACTCCTCACAGACAGTCACCCGGAGGAAACCCACACAGACACAGGGAGAACACACCACACTCCTCACAGACAGTCACCCGGAGGAAACCCACGCAGACACAGGGAGAAAACACCACACTCCTCACAGACAGTCACCCGAAGGAAATCCACAAAGACACAGGGAGAACACACCACACTCCTCACAGACAGTCACCCGGAGTGGCAATCGAACCCACAGCCTCCAGGCCCCTGGAGCTGTGTGACTGCGACACTACCTGCTGCACCACCATGCCACCCATATCCTTTCAATCCAAGGAGACAACTCTGTGCAATGGGTCTGAAAGAACGTGGCAAAAAGAAGATGCTAGTGTCTGTGAGAAAGTGGACTCGCCGCCCCAGAACCCAGAAGCAGACTTCTATTTCTGATCTTTGGGAGGAAATCAGCAAACTTACCAGAAGGAAAGGGAAAGTGAATCCTAACACGGAAAAACCACCCCACTGCAGAATTCCAATGAAGACGAATGCAGCAGAGCGATACGTCTGCATGAAGATCTCGTGGCAGATAGAATTTAACACTCCAGCTGTCAATCAAAGACAGATAATGGGTTCATCAAACGTATGGATTGTGTTAATGACTTAATTCAACACTAAGAGTGGTAGGGTGTAAATGTTTGCATGTTTTATCAGACCTGGTCCTGCTCCGTAAAAGATGACAAAGAGGAATATGAGGCCCACGGTGCTGTACGGCATCCAGAATGAGTAATCCTGTGAATATCAGACAGGGAGAGGTTGAAGGAAAGGTGTATCATGGTGGATATGTCAACCATTTCACCCTTAGGAGCATTACTGTAATCTTTGTAATATAACACTCTCATACACCCCCCCCACCCCCCGCCCCCCACACACACACACAAACACCCACTGCAACACACACACACATTTTTTGATTACAGACTCCACTGGAATTCATTTTAAACAAGTTACTGAACAAAACTAAATTTACAGTGGATTTATTACAAGTGACATACATTCGCTGTGTTCCAAAGCCTAGGCTGCAGCCAAGGTAGGACGTGTCCTCGGTAGGATTGTCCTAGGTAGCACAAATGGAACGGTCTAAGGAGGCTGTGTCGTGATGTCACCAGGTCTTATTTGCCTCATAGCACTAACATGACTAAGCTAACACGGCTTTCTCTGGTACTGTAATATGGCAACAAACTTTTAAATATATCAATTAATCAATTATTTTGCACTTTACAAGATAAACAAACCCTGTTCCTGAAACTTCCGAAGTGCTATTTTTTTTACTTTGTATTGTTTATTTTTGTATATTTAAGTTCCATATGTGTGCAGAGAATTGTGGGTAACTGTGGGCCATAAAGGTTACATCAGTTGTGTCCTCAAATGTAGGCTGCATTTCTAGGCTGTACACAAAGGGTCTTTCACGTTGAAAAGGCCTTCTGTAACGTAGCGGCCTAGAAACACAGCCGAGTTCGGCTACGCACACTCATTTGCCTTGCTGTGCTCCCCACTCTAGATTAATTAAAGTTAGATTAATTTACTTCTATTGGGTTTTGGGGTCAGTTTTTGTTATGTTTGGAACAATTGTTTTCCTTGTGTATGTTTTCTGTTCACATCTTATGATCTAACAACAGCTGGGTTGAACTAGCTGATACATCCTACTGCATCGTGAAAATCAGTCACCTTTAGCTCCAGAGTGACAGTCAACAGCGCCATAATGATTCCCATGGCCCCAAAACCTGTCCAGAGTAGTACTCTCCTGCCCACTCGTTCAATCATCAGCCCCTGTGTGTAGACACAAAGACATACATCATATACTCACACACAACACAGTTCTTGGACCAAAACATTTTTAAGGGTAAAACTCTCGGGGGTTAGAATTTACTTCACTGTAAACGTACACATGTAATGTTGGTTACAATTTCAGATATTCCTAGTCCCAGTGTGACATAACGGATTTTATCCACAGGAATTCCTGCCTCCTGGAAGATACTAAAGGTGAAGACGCTAAACTGTGGGAACAGAGCAGAAAGACTCAGTAAGATTCTCTTAATAAATCTGGCAGATGCTCTTAACAAGAGTTTTGAAATTTGTAATGTAATGTTGTATATGCTAAAGGTAGTTTACCGCAGCAATGCCACAGAACTGGACACCTCCATTGATGGCGAACGTGCAGAGAACTTGCCAGCGCATGCTCCGGTCCCTCAGTAGCTCCATTGGAGTTTTACTGCGCTCTCCTTTCAGAGCCGACTGCTCCACCAGCATCTCCTCAATCTCCAGTTTATAATCCCCGGGACCCCAGAGATACTGCAGAGCTGCACATATAAATAATAACATAGTAATATTTTCAGGATTAAATTAACACCTCCAATTGTGATTGTCAATGCTGCACAGCACTGCTCTTATGAAGCACCTAAAACTATTCGACTGCATACACTGCCCCCTGCTGGAAAATTCTTAGCCTGCTAAACATGAGTGCATGAGAAAGAGTGAGAGTTACATAAACTGTTTTGCTTCTGACAAGGAACTAAACAGTCACTAGCTTAATATTAGTGATGCACTGAATTTCTGGAAAGAAAAAAATCAGTATATCTCTGTGTGTAGTGCTCGTACCCCTCATGGCTAAACTTGACTATGGACACACAGATTTAAATAACTACGTACCTTTTTTACATCCTTCCATGTTGCCCTTCTCTATCAGTAAATATCTCGGTGCTTCGGGGAAGAAAGGCAGAGCTATCATCTGAATTATGGAGAAAAACACAGAGGGGACACAGAGCAGGAGATTCCACAATTCTTCACGACCCAGGATCTCACTGTGACAGCAGACAGATGCATGCAGAGCAACACAGACCAACACAGAGCTTTAGAATACAGTATAAAGCCGGGATTGTTATTTTACAAATACAGATATGTACACAATATTTCCTTGAAGGCAAAGGTAGTCAAACAGTCATGACATGTTTGGTATCAGATGTTTGTTTCTTTGGTTTTCACTGAAGCTGTGAGGCTAATGTATTTAGCTATAAGTTAATTGAAATAAAAGGAATTGTTGAAATTGTTCATAGTATCAACATTATATCCCTACCTCAAGTTGACGTATGTAGACTTGTTTATGTGAATATTAACAACCTTTTTGTTGATTTAAACATGTAGTTTGTGAAATGCTAACCTGCTTCCATGTATTGTTAGCTAGGGTGACCAGACGTCCTCTTTTACCCGGACATGTCCTCTTTTTTAGACTTTAAAAAATGTCCAGGAGGAATTTCTCAAACGTCCGGGATTTTGTTTTTCTAGAGCTTACATAGAACTTCGAGAAGTTTTGTTCACAAACTAGTGAACTCCCTCCCCTACTCCGATTGGTTCGCTTGAGAAGGGGGCGTGGTGAAGTAGCCTAAAATCTTCTGATTGGACGGTCTGACTGTAGAGCTACCGTTATTGGTCGATAACCTTCTCTGTAAACATTTAATTGGTCAGTCTGCACGTCAGTAGTCCTTGTTTACATCAAGCAAAGCTCATGTACCCACCCTCATCTCGAGCAGCTATGCCGAAACGTTAACGTACGTTCTCGGATGAATTAAAAAAGAAATTCCCATGTTTTGTGTAGCAAATAAAGGTATAAAGGACCTAAAAGCCCACATAGGTTCAGCTAAGCATACAGATCTGGTCACCCTATGCTAGCTATGCTAGCTAAGCAAACTTTGGGCCTAAATATTGGTTGATGAACTACATAGAGTAGAAACAGTGATTCATTCAAATATATTAGTTGGATTTATGATAGTTTAAACAGGTTTCTTTCTTTTTTATTTGGCTTGGTTTAGCAGTGGCCTGGCAGGGCTATGATAATTGACCAGGAAAACTGTTCATAATATGACATTTGCTACACTGCAGGAAGATCAGGATGGAAAACATTAGATATCTCTGCATCTACAGTAGGTTTCTGATTTTCATAATAAAAGTCAGGCCTCACCTTAGTCCCATGACCTGCCCCATTAGCTTGCCTCCAGCCAAGAAAATAGCCACAGTAAGAGTGATTATTCCTCTTATTCTTTTGGGTGAACAGTCTCCAAGGTAGAGGACATGGATGTTTCCTGCTAAACCTAATGAATAAAATTACATTAATTAATAACACAGTGTCCATCACAGTATTTACTCTATATTCCAGCTACATCAACATAGACCATCGCACTGACATCGACCAATGAACTATAGATTTTGAAAGGCATTGAGATCTGGAGGTTTTACCCTTAAATGCTTTAAACATGCTTCAAAAACAAATACCTGAGGTGAATCCAAACAGGAAGCGAGAGAGCAGGATCATCTCGAAGTAGTTGGTGAATTTGCTGCTGATCATGATTGCTAAACCTATCACGTTGATGCTGTTGTTCCAGATCATTGCTCTCTTCCTGTCAGTGAGACAGTGGGGGACATTTTGTTTTGATCTGTTACACATTTTGTTTCGTATTTATTTCCATCTCAACCAACTACTTTAAACAGGCCTGTGATATGTCATTGTGTGCGTTTAAAAGTGTGCATTTTAGTTATTAATACTGCTATATCAACTAGATTTGGTTAGTTGGTTGATTATAACAATCTCTCACTTTGGGCATGATGACCTTAACATCATATGCAGCAGCTCCAGACCAAACCCATTTAAAGTCCACAATCTGTGCACCGTAAAGGCACTAATAGTAAAAGGTATCACTCTCAGGCTCCACAGTGAACCAAGGTAAGAGCCACTATCAAATGAAGCAAGCTAAGAACAGAGGTGAATTTTACAAATAAGTTCCTCTAGAACTTATTGTCTAGAAATAGTTATTCAAACAAAATATGCAGTAATCAGTCAGAATGAATGGCCCTCGTTCTATCTACAAAGTGGGCTAAAGGCTTAGACTAATACATATACAAACATTTAGGTAAATACTGGCCAAAAAACAAACAAAGAAAAGCATGGAACTCTCACCTTCCCATTTGGTTGGTGATCCACTGGACACTAATGGCCCCAATCAGTGCACCCAGCGCGTATATGGACGTTACCATGGACCAGATGAATGTGACTGTATTCTCTCCTGGAGCTTGACCATAGCGCTGGGTCCAGCTACTGTTTATGTAGCTTTTAATGAACTGTGGATGAATACAGCATAAATACAAAGGGCCTTAATGTGTTGAACAAGGGCTAGGTGGATTCAAGATGGGCATGGGCCTGTTATTTTGACCCAGATGGCCAGCCATGCAAAGTGACTGTATATACTGGGCCCGTATTGGCTCATAGCAGGTTGTATAGGGCCCAGTGTGCACCTTATGTTTAAGACATCCAGGTCCCATCCCTGACCATGGAGGGCACCTTTATTTGGACCATTTAGATATTGAGAAGAGTGAACATAAAAAATGTCTGAATGTGTTCTCTTTATTTATTTATTTATTTATTTTTTGGTTCTGTTACTTTTCCAAATGTTTTAAATGTTTTAAATGTTGTGTAAGACACTTAGAGAGATTAATGGTGGCAGATTGTTAAATGGAAGGACATACCGGAGTTGGAGAGCTGATCAGTGTAAGGTGTAGTCCGGTCTGAAATGATCCGCCCAGACCGAGAACAACGATAAAGAGCAGAGCCTTCCCCAACATCTGAGAGAAGATCAAAGATATTCACAATGGTTCATATGATATCGCTCTTAATTTTATTTACTGGATAAAAAAAATATTGTATATTCCAGAGTTCATTTTTTCAGCAGTTTGGTAAATTTTACAGAAATTTTTGACTTGAAAATCAACAAAAAAATAGTTGTCATTTGGCCAAATTTTGAGTCATTTTCACTTGAGATGGTTCACAGTATAATCACATACTGTAAGAAATTAAAAAGCTTTTATACAACTTTAGATTTTTTTTGAGTCTTTCAATTATGTCAAAATATTTCACTCATATCAAAGACAGGTTTATAGAAATTAAGAAATGAAAAATTGTATGTACCCACCAGCTGTTTTAGCAGATTCTCCATGTCCGTTCTGTTGGAAGGTGTGTGGCGGAGTGATGATCTAGGTTAATCCAGATGCTTATTAAGGCTCCGTTAAGCATCTACAATGACAAGATTAATTTTTGACACTGGTTTAAAATGTCATGATTATATCCCAATGACTTTGCAAGAACAGTTTCAACATCTTTGCACATTCACCAATCACAGACCTTCATTCATTTCACTTCCACTCAAATGAAAAGTTATTCATTTTCAACACAAAGCATATCAAATACATTAACATTAATATGTAACAGAAAACATTACATTTTTCAGTGTTTATTGTCTAAATTTCCTTTATACCCTTTTCTTTCAGAACTTTGCTTTGGGTTTTTAAATGATCTACAGATATATGTTCTGTACACCTCTGAATTTCAATCTTAAAAACTGGTTTTATTTTCTGCTTTTCTTTGACCCAGTCATGTCAAACACATTCAGTAATCCTTCAGCTAAGCCCTGGGAAGCAGTCTATTTTTAATTGTTTATTTTTTATGTTTATTTTATTGTTATCTTCTTTGGGAGTTATCAAGCTTTGCATGGTAAATCAGAATCCCTTTTTGTCTGTTTAATTCAGTATTTTTAAATCCAAACCACCTTATGGAACTGGCTTGTAACTCACTCCATCACATACTCGCTCACATTTAGGAAATGCACAACAACGGAGTGGTATTCAATGTTTCCTGTCAGAGACACCATGTGTCATTGTTTAATTTGTGTAACGTACACTTAACTGACAGATTACAATGAACGATTTGTGCAACTGAATCAAGGATGTACAAGAGCATGGCTAAGGTCACAGATATCCAGATCAGAGTCCAGCACAGTTTGCGTGGGGGCCTCCAGTCTACATTTTAACTCACAAACTGGAGGGAGGGGCAGGGCGATAAGATTCTGTGGCCTAAGTTTGTTGCTACTGACCCAGAAAATGATCACTAAATTGGGTCATATATTCATTGCTTATGTACTGCCACATTATGTTTCTAATATGATAATTATAACTCAGCAAATATATAGTAATACTTAAGTATGTATTACATTACTGTCACTTAACATAATAGAATATAAATAGTTTATGTAGTAGTACAACTAGGAATAATTGTAGAAAATGTAGTAGAAATATCAGAATTTGTAGTATTAATATTGGCAACAGTAGTGCTATATTAGTTATAGTTGTTGTAATAGAACAGTAATAGTAGTAGTAGTAATGGTGGTAATAGAAAAGTAATAATAGTAGTAGTAATGGTGGTAATAGAATAGTGGTAGTAGTAATGGTGGTCACAGAACAGTAATAGTAGTAGTATTAATGCTGGTAATACAACAGTAATAGTAGTAGTAGTAATGGTTGTAATAGAACAGTAATAGTAGTAGTAGTAATGGTGGTAATAGAGCAGTAATAGTAGTAGTAATGATGGTAATAGAACAGTAATAGTAGCAGTAGTAATGGTGGTAATAGAGCAGTAATAGTAGCAGTAGTAATGGTGGTAATAGAGCAGTAATAGTAGTAGTAGTAATGTTGGTCATAGAACAGTAATAGTAGTAGCAGTAATGGTGGTAATAGAGCAGTAATAGTAGTAGTAGTAATGGTGGTAATAGAAAAGTAATAATAGTAGTAGTAATGGTGGTAATAGAGCAGTAATAGTAGTAGTAGTAATGTTGGTCATAGAACAGTAATAGTAGTAGTAATGGTGGTAATAGATCAGTAATAGTAGTAGTAATGGTGGTCATAGAACAGTAATAGTAGTAGTAGTAATGGTGGTAATAGAGCAGTAATAGTGGTAGTAGTAATGGTGGTAATACAACAGTAATAGTAGTAGTAGTAATGGTGGTAATAGAACAGTAATAGTAGCAGTAGTAATTGTGGTAATAGAACAGTAATAGTAGTAGTAGTAATGGTTGTAATAGAACAGTAATAGTAGTAGTAGTAATGGTGGTAATAGAACAGTAATAGTAGCAGTAGTAATGGTGGTAATAGAACAGTAATAGTAGTAGTAGTAATGGTTGTAATAGAACAGTAATAGTAGTAGTAGTAATGGTGGTAATAGAACAGTAATAGTAGTAGTAGTAATGGTGGTAATAGAACAGTAATAGTAGAAGTAGATTCAGATAGCTTTATTGGCAAAAAATAAACCTGTCTGTCAAGTGCTTTCTTGTTGTTCTGAATTTTTGATTGTGAAAGAGGAAGTGCATCTCTGTCTCTGCTCTCACACACTCTCTCCTCTCTGGGCCACCAGGACTGTTCATACCTGCCTTTCTCTACGGCTAGGCTGTGGTCACTGAGCCAGTACTTGGTCAGGATCCGTCTCTGCTGTGGGTCTCTGATGTTTAGAAGATACAGTTCAAGTCTGTACTCTCTTTTTGCTGCTCTGAAACACTCCAGTTTGCTGTGAGACTGGGTCTGCTTCTCCCTGTGTTCTAGATATCTGTTCTTACTGTCAGTGATGATCTGTTTGGTGTTCATTAGTGGGGGGGGGGGGTGGTTAGGCATTGTTAGAGCCGGATAGAGGATCGGAGATTCTCAGGATAAGATGACTGAGGAGACTCTTCTTGGAGGGTGTGCTCTTGGCTCTGTATCACTTTAAACTTCAGGGTTCTTTTGGGGCTTGAATTGAGGTTGTCCAGAGATGTAGGGCTCTCTTTTGAATATTTATTAACAGGGGCAATCAGCCTAATCCTGCCCTGCATGCGTTGGTTGGTGTTTTTCTTTGGACTTTACGAATCAATCTACAGAATTCAGCATTCAGTGCTTCTGTTGCATTCACCGCAGGGCTTAATCTCCCAGATGCAGTAATGATGAGGCAGAGGTAAGTGAACTCCAGCATGTGCTCCAGGGCGGTGCTGTCCAGAGTAAACTGGTAACTGTGCTCCTGACACCTGAGCGCTCAGGGACAGCAGCACCAGGTCATCTGCATAGAGCAGGAACTTCACCTCCCCGTCCTGCAGAGTGAGACTGGGGGCTGCAGACTGTTCCAGCTGCACAACTAACTCATTAATTTAAATGTTAAACAGTGTTGGACTCAGCCCTGCCTCACTCCTCTTTCTGAGTGAAAATCTCCAATTCTGTTAGTAGTAGTATTAGTGGTGATGGTACTTGAACAAGGGCGGCACGGTGGCACAGCAGGTAGTGTCGCAGTCACACAGCTCCAGGGACCTGGAGGTTGTGGGTTCGATTCCCGCTCCGGTTGACTGTCTGTGAGGAGTTGGTGTGTTCTCCCCGTGTCCGCGTGGGTTTCCTCCGGGTGCTCTGGTTTCCTCCCACAGTCCAAAAATACACGTTGCAGGTGGATTGGCGACTCAAAAGTGTCCGTAGGTGTGAGTGTGTGAGTGAATGTGTGTGTGTCTGTGTTGCCCTGTGAAGGACTGGCGTCCCCTCCAGGGTGTATTCCCGCCTTGCGCCCAGTGATTCCAGGTAGGCTCTGGACCCCCCGCGACCCTAAAATTGGATAAGCGGTTACATGGTACTTGAATGGTACTTGAACAATATTAGTAGTGTTAATAGAGCATTAATAATAATAGTGGTAGGAGAAATGTTGTAATATAACAGTAGTAGTAGTAATGGTAATAAAATGGTAATATAACAATAGTAGTAGTAGTAATGTTGTAATAGAACAGTAGTAGTAGTAATGGTAATATGGTAATATAACAGTAGTAGTAGTAATGGTAATAATATGGTAAAATAACAGTAGTAGTAGTAGTAATGTTCTAATATAACAGTAGTAGTAATGGTAATAATATGGTAATATAACAGTAGTAGTAGTAATGGTAATAATATGGTAATATAACAGTAGTAGAAGTGTTAATAATGTTGTAATAGAACAGTAGTAGTAGTAATGGTAATAATGTGGTAATATAACAGTAGTAGTAGTAGTTGTGGTAATAATGTTGTAATAGAACAGTAGTAGTAGTAGTAATGGTAATAACATGGGAATATAACAGTAGTAGTAGTGTTAATAATGTAATAGAACAGTAGTAGTAGTAGTAATGGTAATATGGGAATATAACAGTAGTAGTAGTGTGAATAATGTGGTAATATAACAGTAGTAGTAGTAGTAGTAATGATAATAATATGGTAATAGAACAGTAGTAGTAGTAGTAGTAGTGGTAATAATGTGGTAATATAACAGTAGTAGTAGTAGTAGTAGTAATGATAATAATATGGTAATAGAACAGTAGTAGTAGTAGAGGTAATAATGTGGTAATATAACAGTAATAGTAGTAGTAGCATGTGTAGTGGTAATAGGAGTAGCAGTATTAGTAGTTGTTAATTTGACGTAGCTCCACCAAGTGGCAGAAACGGACTTTGGCCTGTGGACTTGTATCCCGGTGTTTTAAAATCTGAATTAATATTAAAGCCATACAAGTCTAGACAGGTTTGCTGAATAAGTGAATGAATGGCAGTAAACAGGTGTTCACAAACTTTGGGCTGTCCAGGCCAAAAAGGACATAGCATTCAACATCTGGTACCATGACAACAGAACCACTGATCTGAATTCACAACAGCAATTACAATACACTGTATATCTGAGCCTGTAGGAAAGAACCATAACACTCAGGACTGTCACTCAGACTAATCCTGTAGTCTCCTCTTCAGAGATAAGGACAGACTCCGATAAAACAGCCTGTGACTGTGGAGATAATGTCGGTCTTAATCAGGGTGGTCTTAAAGCACAGTGAATGTTATTAAACCGTAAATGAGGCTGAGCTCAACAGGGGTGTCTGGCAGCTGTCGATAAGAAGGAAGCTCCAATGAACCGCAGTGAAGGGGATCCCACTGGGGTCTTCAGGAATTACTATAAATTGGTTGGAAATTAATGAAGGGTGGAGTGTAATGCACACATGTACGGGTCTTCAGAAATGGCATTAGCAGCTGGAATTTTAAACAGAAGATCATGTAAACACTGAAAAATGAAAGGTATTGATTGTTGTGTTATATCACATATATCATCTTAACTGCATACATATTTTCATACATTAGTGTTTAGTAACTACAATACCCAGCATGCACCATACCTCCTACAGCAATCCCTTATGGTGTCAAACTAGTTTCCTTAAAAAAGAACAAAAGAATCGGTTTCCTTTTATAAATTCAAGCTTTATTAAATATGAACTTTAGAATGATTGTATTAAACTAGAAAAAAATAAATAAAAATATTTTTGTATTTATTATTAATGCAGTATCATCCAAGTAGCATCACCAGCTCGGTACAAAAATACAGAACAGATGGGTACACCTTGGACCCGTTTAGATCAGGCTTATTTTCACAGCCTTGTCTCCAAGCACTTCTCCTCGGCGGAAGATCTGCACACTCCGATTTTCTTAAAATCCTCTGAGATTTCCAGAAGAGTTTTGCCTTTCGTTTCGGGGACGATGAAGAAAACGAAGAGCGACGCGGTGAAACACACAGCGGAGAAGAACAGGAAGCTGAAGGACTTCAGAGAGGCCTGAGGAACACAGGAGAAAGCCACATGGGCTTTTTTGTTCGGCTGAGCACAGCTGGAACAAAGCACAGCTGGAGCAAAGTGGAGTCATTGTACAGCAGTTTGAAGAAGGTATTACAGTGTTCCTTTGAGCCCCACACACTTTTTAATTCTGTGTGTGTCAGCACATGCATGAAATCGCACTGAATTAGGAGAATGATGCAGGAGCTTAACAACAGCAGCAAATATGGACTATGTTCTTGATTCCTTACTCGCCATGTACTCTCTGATTTGAATATAGTACACACACTGATGGTCAGTTTAATTGACAAAATGGCGGCAAGTGTTGGGTACGGCACACTGAGCAGGCCCTGTTCACCTTTATGGATCTTTCAAATGTAGCCTCCAAATAGAGTAATAGGGGCCTATGACCAGAAGTGGGTGACCTCTGTCAAGAGATCTAGAAGAAGGATACATGATATTCACAAGTGGACAAGGGCATGAGGAGGATTCTCAAAGAGAACAGTACAAGCCTAAATGCTTGACTCCTCCAACGAGGGTCCTTTGAGTGTAATGTTTGGGAAGGGGGCATTGCCCATTTGTCCATAAAAGAGTTATCACATGTTTAGATGCATCTAAATGTGGCGACGTACGAGTTAACATGCCTCAGTTTGTTCTCTGTGGGGACTTTGGAGCTCTGGGGGGCGAAATCAGTGATGAATTTGGGAGGATAAATTATTAAATCACAAGTGGAATAATGACAACAAACTTACCAGAAAAAAAGGGAAAATGAAACCTAACACACCGAAGCTGGTCCACATCAAGATTCCAATGAACACAAAGGAAGCAGAGCGATAGGACTGGACTAATATCTCGTGGCTGAGCGAAGGGATCACCCCGGCTGTCAATCAAAGACAGAGAATTGGTTAAAATGTATTCACAGCTTGGACTTGAACTGAGGTTTAAAAGCATGTGATATTACACCTGGTCCTCCTCCGAAACAGATGACAAAGAGGAATACGAGGCCCACGGTGCCGTACGGAATCCAGAAAGAGTGATCCTGGGAATATGAGAGAGGGTAGAGATTAGAAATGAGTAAAAATCATGGACCCATACATTCATTCATTCATCTTCTGTGACCGTTTCATCCTGTTCCAGGTGGCCGTGGGTCTGGAGCCTAGCAGAATCATTGGGTATGAGACAGGAACACATGCTGGACAGGGCGCTAGTCCACCACAGTGCATCATACATACAGACAAAGCACATCAACCAAGATGCTGGTTGAAAATCAGGTACCTTTAGCTCCAGAGCGACGGTGATGAGTGTCATAATAACTGACATGGCCCCGAAGCCTCCCCAAAGCAGCACTCTCCTGCCCACTCGGTCAATCAGCAGACCCTGTGTGTCCACATATAAACAAACACAAACCTGGAACCAGTCTAAAGAGGTGTCAAAATGTGCACTGGTTACATTCGCAAATACTGGACAACTCACACATGTGATGTTGGTGAGGATTTCGGACACTCCCACTCCCAGGGTGACGTAACGGATCTTATCCAAGGGAATTCCCGCCTCCTGGAAGATGCTGAAGGAATAGACGCTGATCTGTAAAAGAGACAAGTAGAGTTTAATTAAGATTCACTGGAATTTGATTGGCGGTTCAGGACATAGCTCAGGATAGCTCCACCCATTACCACCGAAGTGATACGGAGTGTTGTTCCTGCGGTTTCTGTAGAGTTATTAGAGCTAAACCATTAAATGTTGTGGTGTCAACCAATGCATCACTGTAGGCTTAACCCTGATAATTCCCAGATCCTAACACTGTGTTCCATGCATTATATCCTGAAGAGAGTCAAATCCACTCTCCAGGGTCTCAGATCTCCAATACATACCAGAGTCCTACTTACTGCTGAAATGCCAGAAAACTGAAGTGCTTCATAGATGACAAACAGAGTGAGAAGTTGCCAGTGCACTCTCCGGTCTCTGAACAGCTCCATTAGAGTTTTACTGCGTTCTCCTCTCAGAGCCGACTGCTCCAACAGCATCTCTTCGATCTCCAGCTTATAATTACCCGGACCCCAGAGATACTGCAGAGCTGCACATGTACATACATTTAAATATGTACCCACATCCAGAAAAACACACTCATGTACGATATTGCTATGGATATGTTTTCAGGATGAGGGTTGCCCCTTGAGCTCAACACCTTTTCTACACTCCTCGATGTTGCCCTTCTCTATGAGTAAATATCTCGGAGCTTCAGGGAAGTAGGGCAGAGATATCATCTGAATTATGGAGACAAAGGCTGGGACACACAGCAGGACGTTCCATAAGTCTTCACGACCCAGGATCTCACTGTAAGACAAGCACGTACATGTGCATATACACATCGCCATTGTCCAAAGACATTGTCTGTAAACGCTTATCCAGTTCAGGGTCGCGGTGGCTCCGGAGTCTACCCGGAATCATTGGGCACAAGGCGGGAATACACCCTGGAGGGGGCGCCAGTCCTTCACAGGTCAACACAGACACACACACACATTCACTCACACACTCACACCTACGGACACTTTTGAGTAGCCAATCAACCTACCAACATGTGTTTTTTTTTTTTTTTTGGACTGTGGGAGGAAACTGGAGCACCTGAAGGAAACCCACGCAGACACAGGGAGAACACACCACACTCCTCACAGACAGTCACCCAGAGGAAACCCACGCAGACACAGGGAGAACACACCACACTCCTCACAGACAGTCACCCAGAGGAATCCCACGCAGACACAGGGAGAACACACCACACTCCTCACAGACAGTCACCCAGAGGAAACCCACGCAGACACAGAGAGAATACACCACACTCCTCACAGACAGTCACCCGGAGGAAACCCACGCAGACACAGGGAGAACACACCACACTCCTCACAGACAGTCACCCAGAGGAAACCCACGCAGACACAGGGAGAACACACCACACTCCTCACAGACAGTCACCCGGAGGAAACCCACGCAGACACAGAGAGAATACACCACACTCCTCACAGACAGTCACCCAGAGGAAACCCACGCAGACACAGGGAGAATACACCACACTCCTCACAGACAGTCACCCAGAGGAAACCCACGCAGACACAGGGAGAATACACCACACTCCTCACAGACAGTCACCAGGTCCCTGGAGCTGTGTGACTGCGACACTACCTGCTGTGCCACCGTGCTGCCCTGTATCCATTTTTGTCGATTCTTAATGTATTACATCATTTGAACACAGCAGCTGTCCTACACACTGAGAATGGACCAATAGAAATGCTTCAAATTTACTTGGAATACAATCTTCTTATTTTCATTTCCAATGAAAGATTTTCCTTCTCCCATAAAGCTGCTGTTTTTGAGATACACTTTTCTTTGGACAGTGACGGTATGTCCCGGTAAACATTTATACAACATTTTGTTTTATTAGAAATAAAAAATACAACTGATTTTTACTTCCTCACCTCAGACCTGCAAACTGCCCGGTCAGTTTTCCAATGGCTTTAAAACTAGAAACAGTAAGGGTGACCATCCCTCTTATTTCTTTGGGTGAGGACTCTCCAAGGTAAATGTTATGGAGGCTTCCACCCAATCCTATAAATGAAAAAAAATCATCAATTATATAAATATATTACTCACAATCAATAAAAAGAAGACATACAGAAAAATATAAAGTGCTGGTTTGAGCCATTTATAAATGTGCTCTTGTGTGTTCCTACTGAAGAGAGAAAAAGGGAGAGAGAGAGAGAGAGAGAGAGAGAGAGAGAGAGAGAGAGAGAGAGAGAGAGAGAGAGAGACAGAGAGAGGGAGAGAGACAGAGAGAGAGAAAGACAGAGAGAGTTATTCAGTGCTGTTATTAATGTGTGTATTAATGTGTGTGTTATTATTAGTATCTGGTTCTTACCTGTTACATTTACTGTGTATTTACTTTAAATGTTCTTTTGTGTTCCACTGACATTGAACAAAGCTTTGGAAAAACAGTGTCAATATTTGTCATGCCAATAAAGCACATCTGAACTGAATTGAATTGAATTGAGAGAGAGAGAGACAGAGAGAGAGAGACAGACAGAGAGAGACAGAGAGAGAGAGAGACAGAGAGAGAGAAACAGACAGAGAGAGACAGAGAGAGAGAGAATACCTGAGTTTAAACCAAACAGGAATCGAGAGAGCAGGACCATTTCGAAGGAGTCGGCGAATTTGCTACCGATCATGATTCCTAGACCCACAATGTTGACCACACTGTTCCAGATCATAGCTCTCTTTCTGCAAAGTGAGACCATAATGACACTGTTTCAAAATCCTATGACTCCTACTTTTAATAATTCTCTTTTTCACATCACTGTCACATACAGTCATTTTATCAGGTCTTTCTCACTCTTCAGGTGAAAGAGAGAAGAGGAAGAGATTTTAATAAAAGGTTTTTCTTTGAACAGTAATGACATATTTACCATTATGATATGATCATATAAAGGGTAATCTCAAAAGTGTTATAAAACAATGCCCCTTCTGGCACAGGACATCAAAGAGAAAACGAGAAAGTCTCACCTCCCCAGTCGGCCGGTGACCCATTGGACAGCAGTGGAGCCTAAAAGTCCACCAAAAGCATAGACTGACACAATAGCAGACCAGAGGAATGTGACTGTATTCTCTCCTGGAGCTTGACCGTAGCGCTGGGTCCAGCTGCTGTTTATAAAGCTCTTAATGAACTGTGAATACACACAGCATTAGAAAGAAAATCATGTATCAACATTTTTCAAAGATTATCTTTGAAGAGTGTACAAACACTTCAGATAGGCTTTGGTATATACAGGGTTCTTAAACCTCATTGCTCACTAGCAGCTCAACGTGGAGTCATAATGTTTTACACACAACGAGCCAATAGTTTAATAGTTTAGTACTTAAAAGACAAAACCTGTTTCTATACGAGTAGTACTTTTCCAAGACATTTAGTCTGTATTAGTTCATTTATGTAAATTAAAGTATTAAGTGCTGTCAAGGATTCTAAAAGAGTTTTATGAAGGTGTATGGCACACGGACTAATAATCTCACCGGAGATGGGGAACTTATCAGCGTGTTGTGGCACCCGACCTGGAAGCCACCCCCCAATCCAAGAACTATAATAAAGAGAACAGCATTCCCACGGAACTGAAATCACAACAGGATTAGGACCAAACACGAGATTAAACACATCTCAGAGTATTGCTTTGTATTGTTACAAAGTGGAAAACTACAGGGAAACTGTAATTTTGGGATACGTTTGATTTTGAGCCACTCTCTAAGCCATGGCTTAAAATGAATGAGTTTATAGTTTATTTGTGTGTAGCTTTTTACATAAAATACTATTTATATAAGAAAAAAATATATATAATAATAAAACCATTTGATTCTCAGTAGCTTACTTCATTTAGTAAACTTTAAAAACTTGTACTGCACTGACCCTGGAACATTACACTGTGACATTTCCGGGATTAGAGGAATAAAACAGTGAGGCATGTTCGTGTGTATTGTTCATTGCAGGCTTTAAATATGACATATTCTATTTTTCATTTTACTGTTATGTAAGTAATTTAGGAAAGAGCTAGAAATTAGCTCAAAAAGCAACAATAAAAACGAATCAAAACAAATCAAAAACAAAACTAACAAACAAAAGAAACCAAACAAAAAAACAACACAGTGACAGTCTGAAAATAAACTCATAAATAATAAAAGTTGTTTTACCAGTCCTCTTAACAGAATCTCCATGTCCGTCTGTAGCTGTAGCTCACGTAATGATGAGTCACATTGACAAGACTCACTCTGAGCTCGGTTAGCCATCAGGAAAAAATAAGGTTAATTTTTTACACAGGTTTAAAATATTACGATGACGTCAACACTAGAGTGGGGCATCCTGGAAACCTCTGCAAAAATAAATGCTCAGGATCCATCTATCCATCAATCTATACTCTATATTATATTTATTTTATATTCAGACATTTCAAGGCAACTGTTCATCTCAGACTTCTTCTGAAATTAAGTATAATAGGGTGACCAGACGTCCTCTTTTCCCCGGACATGTCCTCTTTTTTAGACTTTAAAAAATCTCTTACATAGAACTTCGAGAAACGTTTCATTCACAAACTAGTCCCGCCCTCCCCTACTCCGATTGGTTCGCTTGAGTGAGAAGGGGGCGTGGTGAAGTAGTCTAAAATCTTCTGATTGGACGGTCTGACTAGAGCTACCGTTACTGGTCGATAATCTTTTCTGTAAACATTTAATTGGTCAGTCTGCACGTCAGTAGTCCCCTCCCCCCCGTGATGGCATATGAGAGTTACTATAATTTGATGTCATCAAAAAATAAACAGTTCCCTCAATAGAATAACACTAACCTCGACCATCAGCCTAGAACAATGCTCCACTCAGAGGAGTGTTTAGAGGGAAAGGTTTATTACAATTTAGTAAGATTAATTAAATAAACTTAAACAATACGTTACATTTTGTTTGCCATTGTTAAACTGTGGGCACTTTTTTAAACTGTGAAAATGTTTTAAGCCTCTACATTTTTCTGCTTTACATTTTCGGCGTACACACACACACACACACATCTCGCTATTTATTCCACAACAGTGTCCAGTAACTCAGGACTCATCCACTAGGTGACAGTAGCTTTGGGAGGTGTGTTGTCTGTGGCCTCTCTTTGTTGAGGGCAAGTCTCATAACGCTGCTTGATCCCTAAATAGTGCACTAAGTAGGTCAATAAATGAAGTACATTTGTACATAGATATGACATTGTATGTGAACTGGAAAGACATATATATCCATCTTTAAGCTGCTCGATCACTGTCTAACAAGTAACTCAAGAATTACGTGTAAAAGCCGTGGCTTTGTACCCTACATAGTGCACTATGTAGGGAACAAGGAGCCGTTTGAGATGTAGACATTATCTCGTTGATGTATTTTTCGCGGATGTGTTTTGCTGCAGATTTTCACCGTCATCCTCCTCTCTCTGCTGTGCTTTGTCACTCTCAGCGCTCAGATTTAGTTTATTCTCTTTATATTCCGCGCACAGACAGCAGAGATGCCGCTGGAGAATCTGGAAGAAGAGGGTCTACCTAAAAACCCGGACCTGCGGATCGCCCAGCTGAAGTTCCTGCTGACTCTGGACGGACACCGGCAGGATGCCGAGCTCAAGACCGAGCTCATGGAGGCGATCCGGGCCAACAGTGAGTCCAAAAAATACCCTCATAACTCCGGAGCTGGAGCTAGCTACTTCTTCGACTTTTCCCTTCCATCGTAAATAGAGTGGAGTGAATAAAACATTACAACTCGAGCGTCTTCCTAATTTAATTGTCTATTCCGCCTTAAATGGTGCAGTATCACAGGGTAGTTACCATTCCACCTTAAATTGCTCCCTTAACAGCGAAACTGAAGTCATTTTAAATTCGAACTTTCTCTCCCACTTTAAACGGTTTTTAACCAGTTAACTTGGAGCTACACATTTAACGGACGTTTTTAGATGTGTTATGGAGGAATGAGAAATGAGGCAGTCAGAATTGACGTTAGCACAAAGCACGTCTTAAATGGTGATTGGAAGTAAGAATAGCCGTTAGTGCCACCTTAAACGAAGCACTTGACACAACGGCTGAAATTAGTTTTGCTCGTTAGCGTTGTGTTTGAACTTCCCGCTCCACCTTAAATATTGGTTACTTTCAGTTAAATTCGAACAAGAAAGAGTTTTATACAACTTTGACTCCATAACTAAACACACTTGAGGACTGGTCTATTTACAGAAGAGCTACAACTTCTCAGCCTCATTTCTGAGAATGTTTATTAGTCACAAACATCAGCAGAAGAGAGTAACGTTATTTTTAAACCCGCTGCAGTTAAAGCGTTTAACCTTGTTAGTATGTACGTGTTTTTGTTTGTGTGTTATTGTCTTTTTAAATATGCCAGAGTACGTATCATGATTCATATTACGTAGTCAAAGTCATGGTCGAGTATTTCTGCTTAGAAAAAGACGACCAGGGTTGGTTACGTCACAAATCTAACCCAATAAACATTTAGCCGTTGATTCAACGTTGAAATGACGTAATGACTGCCGCCTAATCAACGTTCTCTTAAGGTTGAAAATGAAAGTTGAAAAGACGTCCAAACACAATCATTGAAAAGACGACTATTAGACGTATTTTGGACGTCCATTGACGTTATTAATTGGTCCCGAAATAAATTACTTGTATAAAACGCATTTTGGACGTCCACTGACGTTATCGATTGGTCACCACTTAACTAACTTATTAATATGGATTTTGGACGTCCATTGACGTTTAAAATATGCCCTTGATGGACAGACTACTTTTAGACCCATTTTGAACATCCAGGGACGTTCCTTGTTTACTGGGAAGGAACCAATCCCATGAACTTGAGGGGTGGGCATTTCAAACTGCAGGTGGATAGAAGTGACAGAGGCAGTGACTAACTGCAATTTCACAGAACTGCACTTACTGAATACAGGTGAAGGTGTAATTATATCTAAGGGTGGTACTTTTGCTCAGTCTTAATGTTCAACATGTGTCTTTTAGATATGGCTCCATACTATGAGGCCCTGTGCAAGGAGCTGAAGTGGCCAGTGGACTCTGACCTTCTTGGAAAAATGAAGAAGGCGAACGAGGATGAGCTGAAACGCTTGGACGTTGTTTTGGAGGATGCAGAGAAGAACCTCGGGGAGAGCGAGATCCGGGATGCCATGATGGCCAAGGCTGAATATCTGATTAGGATCGGGGACAAGGTAAACGAAGAGCCAAATCCTGTACATTGTATAATACACGTTGCTCTCACTGTTAGACTGAACCCATGACCCATTTTTATTCTCTTTTGTAGGAAGGAGCTTTGACCGCTTTCAGAAAAACCTACGACAAGACGGTAGCACTGGGACATCGCTTAGATATTGTATTCTACCTGTTAAGGATCGGCCTGTTTTATATGGACAACGACCTCATCACTCGCAACACTGAGAAAGCCAAGAGGTATTATTTCATGTATAGCAAACACACACACACCAGTAATGCTGTGCTACAGGAAGAACACAGACTAGATTTGGGCTGGAGTGCTCATGGAAAGTGATTAGTTAGAAGCATTTGCATAATTTTAGAGGTGAACTTAGAGCCTTTTTAATCCTTCTATCTTCTTTGCAGCCTGATTGAAGAAGGTGGCGACTGGGACCGGAGGAATCGTCTGAAGGTGTATCAGGGTCTCTACTGCGTGGCCATCAGGGACTTCAAGCAGGCAGCCGAGCTCTTCCTGGATACCGTATCCACCTTCACCTCTTACGAACTCATGGACTACAAAACCTTTGTCACGTACACGGTTTATGTTTGCATGATCGCTCTGAAGAGGCCTGACCTGAGAGAAAAGGTGAGAGGTATTCTTGTAAACGTGTATTTCAGGATGACCCCACTGCTGCACAGGAACTGTGTGTATTGTCCTGTTGGTTCTGGGCTAATGTGAAGCCTCTCAGGGTTGGTGTGCTGGTTTGTGTGATAATGTTCTGTTGTTATTTGTAATACCTTAATGATAGGAATAGATGTAAGATCAGCACTCCCACTCTAAGAAGCTTCTTGAAAATGTGCACAGGTGTGTTTAATAGTTGCAGCTACTTTCCATGCATGTCACCTGTGAAGTAATGCAATGGTGGTCTTCCTGTAGGTAATAAAGGGTGCAGAGATTCTAGAGGTGTTGCACAGTCTTCCTGGTGTGCGTCAGTACTTGTTCTCTCTCTATGAGTGCCGTTACTCCATCTTCTTTCAGTCTCTAGGTGAGTCTATCTTGCTCTCTCCCACTGATTATTATGTAACAATCTGCCCAGACTGAATGACCACGGTGTTTCTCTGCTTCACTACACCTGGCACGCTCTTCAACGTGTTTAATAAGTGCTAGATAAGTGGAGTCAGGAATAAGTAACACTAACGCAACCGGTCTCCCAGAGTTGCACATATTTTACAATAATTTTAGACACTTGCTCAGTATGAGTACTCGTGACTCAGCTTTTGCAATATCTCAAAGAAATAACCATTTAGGTTCTCTTGAATTTACATGTTTGGCAAATATAAATAATAAAAAACATTTAAATCAAAATGGCATCCACTAATAATCAACTAGACTACTAAAATGACTTCAAACCTAATTTCTGCAAAAACAGGTCTAAAATCTGAACCCATAATGTGTATCATCTCCATGATAGGTAGTATCTAGGTAGTACACTAGGTAGTATCTTACCTTAAAATTACAGCTTCAAAATAATTGTGAGACTCCACTGACCTGTAGTAGGGAGGATAAAGCCTCTGTCATTGCTGCTCGGTGCTCAGCACTGCAGAAACTGCACTATGTAACCTGTAGAGGGCGGCAGTTCCAAAACTAAAGAACCAATATTTGGAGAGCAAATATTAGACCAAAGTGGGTCAGGCATGATCTTTTTCTGAGCTGCTCCTCCTGTTATAACCTTCCTATAGTAGATCGAACATATTGCCCACCTCAAAAAAAAATCAGTGATTTTATGAACACTGAGCTACTTCTGTATTTATGTCTTTATTCATGTCTTTGTTTTTCTGCTGTAGCTCGTGTGGAGCAGGAGATGAAGAAGGACTGGCTCTTCGCCCCACACTACCGTTACTATGTGCGTGAAATGAGGATTCTCGCCTACAGCCAGCTGCTGGAGTCTTATCGTTCACTAACCCTGGGCTATATGGCCGAAGCCTTTGGAGTCAGCACAGAATTTATTGACCAGTAAGTGCATGGCTTCTTCTATTATGCATTTCAAAACATTAAGAGGTCATTCTAAGTTTTGATTATAATCGGAGCATTTTTGTAATACATTCTTTTTCTCTCCAAAGGGAGCTCTCCAGGTTCATTGCTGCAGGTCGTTTGCATTGCAAGATAGACAAAGTAAACGAAATCGTTGAAACCAACAGGTAGGGTGGATCAAAAGTCTAAAATATGGGTTTATTATGTTACAGTGCTTTAGTGTTACATAATGTCTTGCTTTATGGGGAAAACTCGTTAACCTTGCTGTTGACCAGATTTAGAATTTCTTTATTTGGCAGAGGCTCATTGCATACAGCTGTAATATGCCAATCTCAGTACTGCACAGGCCAGTTTCACAGAATATATTGATGGGCCTATTACTTGCTAATGCTCAAATTGAATGGTAATAGTGAAATGAACACATAATTTAAAAGTATCACTTGTAGCACTTAAATTCCACTGAACAGTTTCTTTTTCTTGTGTCTTTCTAGGCCGGACAGTAAGAACTGGCAGTATCAGGAAACCATAAAGAAAGGTGATCTGCTACTGAACAGAGTGCAGAAGCTCTCCCGAGTCATTAACATGTAGCCACGTACATCTGGGGGCTGTTGTCTTTTGAGTGGTTTAAACTTTGATGCTAGTTCGAACATGTCCTGGCGCAACAAAAAAATCTTGACTTTTTTTTGTTTTATGTACAGTATATAATAAATCTTTTCAAAAAATTACGCTGTCTTAAGTGTTTGTCTTTGTCAGGAATTTAACAATGCAGCACAAAGTGCCTGAATACACCTGCAGAGCTATAGAAATAAAATCTGTACGGACAGGTAACTGCTTAAAGAAAAAGTATCGGCCCTCTATCCTGTGGCTTCCTAGACACAAACTGTAATTTGTACATTTTATTAAGAATTTCGTTTTAACTGAAGGTGATTTAATGAGTCAGCTGACTAATGGGTGGTGCAGCAGGTAGGTGTCGCAGGGTGACTGTCTGTGAGGAGTGTGGTGTGTTCTCCCAGTGTCTGTGTGGGTGTCCTCCGGGTGCTCCGGTTTCCTCCCACAGTCCAAAAACACACATTGGTAGGTGGATTGGCGACTCAAAAGTGTCTGTGTGTGTGTTGCCCTGTGAAGGACTGGCGCCCCCTCCAGGGTGCATTTCCACCTTGTGCCCAATGATTCCAGGTAGGCTCTGGTCCCACCGCGACCCTGAACTGGATAAGGGTTACAGATAATGAATGAATGAATGAATGAGCTGACTAATATCTGTTTGCGCTGTAGTAGTTGGGATTTTAAATGTTGATTGCAAGCGTATCTGTTAAGTAATTTGGCAGCTTGAAACTTGCACACTCATAACCATATTCAATTTGAAAAATAAAATGTTAATTTTGTCACAATTAAGACAGGCCTTTCCATGATCTCAGTGAGCTAATAGCACACATGAATATATAAAGCCTATGAGAGTCATTGGGGAACTAGTTTGATGTCAGTTTTCATTTGGTTTGTAATGTGCTGTTGTGTACGTCGTGGTGTTTATGCACATTTACATTGCTTGCTTTCCAATGTGAAGTTTGAGATTTCTGTATTATTTCAAAAACATGAATATAAAGAAGAGTGAATGCAGTATATTGTTTCTTATAAATAGCTGTATAAATTACTTTTTTATTTACAGAAAACCTGTTACAAAACAAATAGACTATACAATCTTTTTCTTTAAATATTAAGTAAATCTAACCTACTATGTTTGTTCATGAATTACATAGCAGCCAACACACAAAAGTCCAGCTGATCAAATGATTTTGATTATGTAGATAAAAAACTCAAATATACACACTTGTACATAATTCTCTATGTTCTATGTAGATGCTCCTCCTCCGAAAACTGAGCGCTGTTCTGTCTTTGATTCACATTCCAAATCTGTGCTTCTTTTATCAAATATATTCCACATTTTCATCATATGAAAACATTGTCAGTTTAGTTCTGACAGAATACAGAACATTAATCTGTGTTAAAATGAAATTAATTGACTTAAAGGGACCAAATATTCAACTTTAAGGAAAAAAAAGGCCTCCTTTGACCTGCAAATTTTGCATTACATTTTCCGAAGTAGTCTAACACACACAAAACAAGAAATAAAATAAAAATAAAACCTTTGGGACCATGTTTTTACCATACAACTGTTTTCACGAGCTGCGTCGATCTTATGCCAGTTAATGCAGGACTCTGCACTATGTGAAAAGGGGAAAGGACCACATCATTGGACTTGTAGGCAGGTTTAAAAAAAGCAAGATTCTAAAACCATATGTAACATTCAAGTAACGAGAAACAAAAGAACTACAGAAAAAAAAGCTCCTTTTCTAAAAACAGTTGATGAGAAACTAATTCAGGCACTTTTTTGTCATTATTCAAAAGCTGCAAAAGAATCATCGACTAAAAAGCAGTGTTTTCTATATGTTTGGCAACGGTGGTGCAAAACAACGGTCCACAAGTGTTCACTCTCCCTTTCGCATTAAAGTAATTGCTTTTTTTTTCTCCCCCTAAACCCTTTACAAGTGGGTTAGCATACAGACATGGGTTACAGGTTACAGTTGATTTGTTTCACTGAAAAACATGGGACAGACTAAACTCCTTGCCGTGTCACTCAGGTTGACAAGTGTTCCATAATAATTCTGACAAACCTGCATCTCACAAAAATTGCTCCACTTCAGTGGCAACACTACTTTGTAAGGATTTCAGTCCATGACTAAATAAGAAGCTCCATTTTGCTAGCAAGATGCATATTGCATTATTGGCTTGGCAGTGAACCACTTCAAATAATCTCAAAACCGATCCATTCGCTAAATAAATAATAACGATCTCAGTTGTACCAAAAAACGTGTGTAAGAAAATGCCTGTGCAAAAATACATCTCAGTATGTACAATTCTTTTAACAAAATATGTATTCTGAAATAGGGTTATAACTTCAATATACGTCGATAGAAAAAGCCGAAGATAGAATAGGAAAAAAAAAAAAAAAGAAAAAAAAAGCGCTCTCACTTCTCAGCTACGATCGCTTACTGACATCAGTGGAGTTAGGGAACATTTATGGGAGTCAGATCGAGGAGTCAAAGCTTACATCGCCATCTCCACAACCTCACTGTTTAATACTCTTCTCAAAGCTTACTGCCCTAATGACAAAGAACCTATTGCCAGTTCATTCTGATTGGGGCTAGGGAGATTACCCTATTTCCTTCTCAGTTAACAAAACACTATATAAGAACAGCAGATGCTGCAAACAGGGATTAGCCATTATTAGAAGTGGCAATAGACAGAATAGTGGTTATTCAATACAAGATGGCAGAGATTGCTTTAGGATTCATTTGTCAGCACAATGAAAACCTACGGCTAAAACAGACAAGGTTAACTATCATTCAGTAGGAGCGTCTCACAGTATTTTGTCTCATATTGTGCAGTTCTCCATGCTGTCACTGAGATGATACTATGTGGCTCGTCTTCAGCTACACTACACCTGTCCAGCTAAAAGAGGACTTTGCCCAAAAATTGCTAATAACTAAATGGATTTAGCAGCATGGAAATGAGATCATGCTAACATCTCCTAGATAGCTTTCGTTCGTGCTTAGCCACAAACATGTCTGGAAGAAGTACTCACTCCAAAGACTAGTAAAATTTGCACATTTTTTCCTTCCTTTATGTAGTCAAAGCACAATTTCCTCTTTCAATTCGCACTGCTAATGCTAACGTAGCTAACGCAAAAGCTTGAGTTTTAGCTACTACTTAGCTTCATTGTAGCTCAGTACAAAACTGAAGAAGCAAACCTGACCACAAAACAATTCCTTCCCTTCTGACTAGTCAATGGGGGAAGGCAGACAACAGTGCAAACTCAATCCTGGCAGAACCAGCTGCTGTAGGACCAGCTTTTAGTTGCTAACAGAGGAGATGACAAACAAATGTTTTACATTTATCCATATGCCTCTGTTGTACAATGAACTGACCTGCACGCTGCTGTGTTTGGGTCTCACCTATTGCCAAAAGGACTCACAATTCTCCATTTAGTGTATCTAGACAAACTCGTGTCTCATACAGAATGATGTCTACATGTAGCTGTAGTGATGAGGGGCTTCTGATCCAGATAGGAATGACCAAAGGCGACTGACATTCTCTGTGACTGTCTGAGGGTCTGTGTACATCAATAAAGACTGACAATGACAGACAGTGTTTTCAAGGCAAATACAACCAACAGTCCATAATTGTAACACTAGTTACAATGTGTCTAAAGGTTTTATCAAGTCATAGTTCAGAAGGACAAGTAGGTGTCAGGAGTAATACAATATTTGCAGAAATTAAGGTATCTCTTGATGAGGGTGGGGGGAAGGCTATTAGGACCACTAGCTTTTCAGACTATAGAGGTCCACCAGGGGATGCATGGGTACATAAGCAGTATCAAATCCAACTTGGGGAAGTCAACTGAAGCTAACACCAACATTTAAAAGAAGCTAATAACAGACTGATTGCTCAATCTACACTTCCGATTGTAGAGGTGGGATATCAATTTAAAAATGATATTTCAAACAATATTCTATGCTGGTCTTTCTGTTAATAAACAGTTTCAAATGAGATGCAAACTCAAAATTTGAAATTACATTTTGTTCCATATGCTCCCAAGCTGCTGATACTTGAAGTATGTAAACAAAATGTTCCCTAAAAAGAATCGTTAAGACTTAAATCCTATAGAGGAGTTGATCGTTTGGACACTGTACTGCACCTACCCTTCGTCATTTTCTCTTTAGTGAGTTTGAAATATTTTAAATCCACCTGTCAGGGTGTTAATAGAGTAAATATGTTCTAAACATCTGTGATTGTGTTTTTCTCTCTGAGACTCCTGATACTCCCTCCTTTTTTTTCTTGTGTACTTTCTTTTCCCAAGCACTTACAGTTCAGGCTGCGCAGGAATAATAATAATAATAATAATAATAATAATAATTCCAGTATTCCAGTATCATCCACCCGGACACATACATGAACACGCATTCAACCAGACATACACACACACACGGAAGAGATCAGCAGAAATGCTCCTTTAGCTCATTTAAGCCATTACAAGTCCCTCCAATGGTTTTTAGTAGTGTTGGTGTGGCCATGAACCAGCCCTTATATGTACCATTGCACTATTTGCTTTTCCACCCATCTCCGACCTTCCTAGGGGTCTGCCACCAAGAGCATCTCACACACCCACCATATACACCACTAAGAATTTAACACTGTCCTCCTGTGGCTGGGAGGAACGGTTCGCTGTCATTGAGCCATCCAGTGCGCTCTCCACCCTGAGGATTGCGGGAAGCTGAGAGTAAGAGAAGAAGAAGAAGGCCTCGTGCAGTGTAGCGTGACGGGCGCTAAGGGAGCCTGCGAAGATTGGGTTTCAGTCCACCGCTCCGCACCCCCAGAGCTGGCCCACCTGTGTCAGGGGCGGGCTTTTGGCTGGGACAAGGAGGGGAAAGGAAAAAAGTCAAGGTTACAGTTCTGCACCGTTTAAAGTTATTACTTTTAAACTGTGTACTATATTAACGCTGTATTCTTGTAAACAATGGAAAAAACTTATATTTCTGCATTAACAATATATATTTCTGCTTTGTATATTTACACTGAAAATGTATACATACACCGATCAGTCATAATATTACTACCACCTCGTCTCTACACTCACTGTCCTTCCTCTCAGCGCCACTGACCATACAGGGGCAATTTATAGCTTCACTATTACAGATGGTAACCCATCTGTTGCTCCGTACTTGGTTTGCCACCTTTCGTCCTGTGCTTCGATGGTCAGGACCCACACAGGACTGCCCCCGCAGTGTGTGTTGCGCTGGTACAAGTGGATCTGACAAAGTAGTGCTGCTGGATTTTTATAGCTCTCGTTGTCACTGGACTGATAATCCGCCACCAACCAAAAATATCCAGGCAACATTATTATGTTAAGCGCTGAGCTGTGATTAGGGGTCCAAATGGAGGTTTCAACAGTGTATTTTGACATACAATATTTGCTGTGCAAAAAATATTTGTTCTGCAGAAAATTATTATGACATTCAGAATGATATAGGTCGTAAACTGTTTACATCTGCAAATATCCAGAAGGGGGAGCTCTTACTGTTTCTGTAGTCAATGAACTGATGACCATAGGACATTACACATCAGATTCACTTCTCTTAACTTCACCCATTTAAGAACTCAGTATCTTATTTAAATACATTTCTAGCTACCTTGCTTCCAGAAAAGATATTTAGGAACAGGAAGTTTCATGATTAAGGCTCACTAGACAGTACAAGACTAGAGCAAGATGCTCTACATAGCACACGCCGGTATATCAAAGCTCGAATCCACACATGACTGGGAAACTAAATTTAGACTGCATTTCATCAAAGTGGCACATGGGTGTAAGGGTAAGGGATACACTGCAGAGTTTACATAATAACAAGCATGTTCACATACGTATTATTCACCGTAACGTTCATGAAACTACTATATTATATACCACAGGAAGTGTATAATCTGATAGGGCTTATAATATTTCATAGTTGTTGCTACACAGTTGTCGCATTTCTTAAAATTATCCCTGTGAATGTGAGGTGGAACAACACTACACTCTGAATAGGTGTAGCACCAATTCATTTTCCAACCCCACTGCAACTTTCATCGCTGCAGGACAGGCCTCAATGTGGAAAATGTGTTATGCATTTATAACCCAGACATATGAAAAATACACACCTGATGTATGAGTGAGTTGTTGGGAAGCCCTGGTGTTCCTGGCATAGGTCGCGCATGTTTACTGTGGATATTGTTGATGGCTGGAGATTTGGGCATTTTGGGCCTGCCGGGACCCTGAGACCCTCCTGCTCCCCCTGCAGAGGCTATTTAAGAGACAGGCATTTACAGGTAAAAACACAACATTTAATTACAGAAAATTACATTACATTATTTAAGACTGTTGCTCTAAACAGCGCAGTTACCTGTAGAAGTTCCCGTGCTATTGAGGCCACTGCTGGCTGGCGAGCTCTTCCTTCTCTTGCTGTCGATTCGGCCATCCGCATGGCCATGGTGCTCGCTGCTCTGATGGACAAAGGGACCAAGTGAAAGCGTGGAGTCGCTGCTGTTCATCACCACACTCATGCGCTTGATGGGCTCGGCGGGGCTGGCTGGAGGTGGCCCTCGGCTGGCTGCTTCCTGTCTGAGGCTCAGAGAGTTGCCCCGGCCAGGGGGACAGTTTGCACCCGCACTGTGAGAGGAGGACGAGGAGGATGAGGATGTCATGGAGGAGGGGGTGGAGGTGATTGAGGAGTGGAAGCTGCTCCCTGAGGTGCCAGAGTTCACTGTGCAATTCTTCTTGAAGGAGGAGGCAGAAGAGGAAGATGAGGAGGAAGATTCAGCAAAGTAGGTGCCGTGCGGCGAGAGTAGAGAGCTGTTTTTGCGCTTCTTTGCTCCTGCACTACTGCTCGTGCTAACACTGCTGCTGCCCCCGCTGTTGGCGACGGGGCTAGCTAGAGTAGCTGAGGAGGAAGAGTCCCTGACCCGGAAGGATTTGGCTCCGGAGCGGGATTTGGGTGGTCTGCTGGAGCCAGGTGTGGAGGGCAGCGAGGAGGAGTGGGCTGAAGGCATCTGGGGTGATGACGAGGACACTTGTCTGGATGAGCCGCTACTGCTGCTGTAGGCCAGTTGATCTCCCGCCCTCTGAGGAGCGGCCCGGGCGTTCAGGGTGGTCCCGTATGACAGTATGGGCTTGCTGTCATATGACTGCCCGTAGGGAGGCGGAGGGGAAGGGCTGAGGAAGCCCGAAGACGAGGAGGAGGAAAAAGAATTTGTGCTTGACCGATGAGACGATGCAACGGCCGAAGAAGATGAATTCTCTGGCGCCAGGGGAATTTTCCTACAAAGTTTAAAATAAAAGAAGGTTACGAACCAGGACACAATAACATTCATATATTTCCTAATTTTATAATAAACTTACTAGGTGCAACACACATTACATTGTAATACATGTTTGTAATGCCCTCAATTCCAAAACTCCAGAGACTGTTAGTATTTTCCAGCACACCAACTTATTCTGGTAATTAATGGATGACTTGTTTTAGGTCTGCTTAAAAAAAGGATAATGATTAACTGGACTCTGATCCTTTGAGATGGGAAATGATGACCCTTGCACTAGAAGAAGATAATTAATGTAGAATAGTGTAGAATAATAAACAGTCAAGGTGTGTACTTGTACTAAAAATGCTTTTAATATATTTAAACATACAGTGGAACCTCTACTAACGAACGCCTATACTAACAAACTTTCCAAGATACGAACCGGGCATTTGAATATTTTTTGCCTCCACCAACGAACCACGACTCTAGAAACGAACCCGAGCCGGCGGCTGGAAATGGCCACTGACCCCAATA
Organism: Hoplias malabaricus; assembly: GCF_029633855.1. NCBI lineage: Eukaryota > Metazoa > Chordata > Actinopteri > Characiformes > Erythrinidae > Hoplias > Hoplias malabaricus. Next base: position 37,643,605 of record NC_089804.1, read on the forward strand.
GGCGAGTCTCCCAGCGCGCCCAGACTTGAGTGAGCTTTTAAGATTAGCACATTGTAGCTTTAGCAATTTAGCATTAGTGTAAATAGCAGACCCACATTCACCCGCCTACTCTCCATTATTCCACCCACCCCCCACTTCCCGTCATACAGCCAGTGCCTGTGTTACTCCTCCAGCCAGTCGTCACGTCTTCAAGGTAGCGATATGTAACCACTTAAAACTTTATTTCTGTTACCACTGTATTTCTCTTTTATATTTAGTAATGCTACATGTACTATTTTTTTTTTTTTACTAATTTGAGAGTGTGTAAAATTGACTCGAGAAACTAACTTTTCCACTTAAGAACCGGGTCACGGAACGGATCAAGTTCGTAGGTAGAGGTTCCACTGTATATTGTAAATTATTATAGGCTACATACATTTAGAGTTAGACACATTAAGATTTGGAAAATGTAGGGGCTGGGATTATCTTATGTGCTCACTTCCACTGGACATTTTTGAGCTGTGGCATAAAAGCTTTGTAGGTGAAGATGATGGAACTCACTTCCACATCAAAGAGTTGACATGTTTGTCCATCATCACAGCCAGTGCACACCGGACCCGATCCCAGCGCCGGTCAAACGAGTAACAGCTCCTCCCAAACAGTCGGCTTCCAAAAGTGCAGTACTGGAGACACAGAAGAACAGACAGTTCCCAAAACTGAATGTCACAATAAAAGCATACATTAATAAAAACAACAACATCAACAAAAAACAGATTAATAATGACAGTAAAATTCTTTAATTGGCTAATATAAATGAGTACATTTAAAATCTGTAATGTAGACCAAAATTCAAAAACATCTACGCAGATATCCTTGTCAGCTGAGTCAGATAAGTTAGAACAGGCACTAAGGATCACTGAAGCAAACAAACTGAATACAACTCATTAATCCCTTGAACTGATAAACCTGATGCTGTCCAGTCTGAAAAACACTTTCAGCCTAAAACCTGTCGGATGAGAAAAATAAGAGAGGTTTAATGTGAAAGACTTACAGCAGCTGGTCTTGGGTGATAACCTGAATAGTGGCAGTCCAGTTTGTCCGCTCCCTCCTCTCGCTCCTCGTTCTCACCTTCGTCACTAGAGAGGCGCGACGCCCCGTCCAACATGGGAGCAGAGTGAGAGTGCTGCGTTGAGTCATGAGCCACAGCAGGGTCCCCTAACCCACTCACCCCACCGTGAGAGCTACTACTGTTCAGCCTGAATGAGAAACATAACACAGCCATCAGAAGCAGTTTCTTAAGGGATTTCTTAAAACATTTTAGCCATAACTGGGGGGAAGAGGTGACGTTCTAATTGCTATAATGTGTTTTTATTTATTAGCTTTGATTTTAATAAATAATATTTATGGAATATTATGTAATGGAAGTACTCCTCCTCCTCCAAGGTACGCAGAGGGAACTGGACAGGATTGGCTGGACTCACCGTGGAAGACCAGGATTGTGAGGTTTGGGTTTGCTGAGGGTGAAAGGCTTGGGGGCGTCGGCGGCTGTGCCGTTGCCATGGGGAGACAGGTGGTGGGGGTCTTGCGGGAGGCGGGAGAGGGGCGGGTGGGGGTCCCTGAGAGGGGGGGTTTGCTGAGAGGGCTCCGACCTGTGCTGCAGCTCCTTCTCTCGGGCTCTACTTTTGTGCTCCGCAAGCAATGTGTCGAAGCGCTTCCGCCGCCCGGGAACCGCCCTCCTCTGGCTTAAGGAATGTGTCTGCAAGGGGAAATAATTATAATACTACTAAATATAAACCTTGGTATTATTGTCATTAGCAAGTCAATTATGAGCATAATACATCACTCTATTATCCCGAACAAATGACGACAATTCTAATATCTAATACGCTACAGAGACATGTAAGTGTCATGTTAACAAGTCTGCGTCCAAATCACCTTTATCACCTATTTTATAGCACGTCTGCTGGATAATAAAAGTGAGGAGTTGTACTGTCAAATTAACATTCAACATGGGATGCTGTGTGCTGCTTCGCAAAACTCATTAACCTCAGACAAGGCTGTTCAAGCTGAGGGACACAAGTCTGTTGTATAAACAGGACTTCTGAATCAAACGGCAAGAACAAAGGCTGAAGTAGTTGCTTTCAAACTACTGCAAATGCCACAATGATGTTAAAGTGGTCTCTGAATGTTGCTTTTAAAAGGTCAAATTTCAAATGATCCTGGTCAGGTTCATGGAATTCACAGCGACTGTTTTTTTAAACACAATAGCCTCAGACTCAGTCTACCTGTCAACAAAGAAGCCTTCTTTCCCTCCAGCTATAATGAGAATCCTTGTCTACCACTATGCATGAGCTGTAAGGCATGGATTAAAGTCTGTCACAGTCAGGAGCTGCAAGACTGGCAGGAGTGACTCAGCACTAACTGTCAAACTGAACAGATTCTACGCTCATTTAAGTGCTGGAGTCTGTTACCAAAACTCCAGCTGGACCACATGAATCCTCGCTGTAGCTCTCTGAATGTGGATACGCTCAGATCACTTAGCAAAGAGAAAATCCAGAAAGTGTCTCGGCCCAGTGGAATATCCTTCCTGCATCCAGAGACTGAGCACAAAGCAGACGGCTTCTGCTCTGACAGATATCTTCTGTCTATTCTCCTCACAGTCCAGAGGGCCTGAAAGCTTTGAGTTAACCACCATTGTGTCCTTGTGTGTTGTAAACTTCAGAGCAAAGAAGAGCATCTACTTTCCGCAGCTGTGTAAAGTGTTATTAGTGAAACTCTGCTGCTTGATTCACAGTGCCTTAGAGCATGGGATAGACATCTATCGCAACACCTCAGCTTCAGACTGAAAGGTGGCAGAAAAAAAGCACTTTTTGTGTACTACCACATGCTTTTCAAGGGTTGCTGCTGTAACATAAACAGTGCTTTCCAGCACCTCCCCTGCAATCCCACAGAACAAAACCACTGGTTCTCTATCAATATATTTACAAGAATAATACAATCACAAGAAACAAATAAAACCTCAGTATTCCCTACATAACTGGAGCTAATCTCAAGGGTAATGTACATTATGTATTAATTGAATACTGGTTACTTACAGAGCTGTGGGAAAAAAAAGTCTACTGAATAATTTACATTTACAGACAATTTTATTGTATTTCTAATAATTCTATCTGAGAAGCGTTAATGTTAGAATACAAATAATATTATATCATATGGTCTACATTTGACAAAACCAGTAAAGGTTTGGATTTAGCTTTGTCAACTTTAAAGGACCCTTATCTAATTCCTGCACAGGAAAAATATCAGTGATGTACTCAAACTGCATATTTAAACTATTAACATCAAACTGTGTGCATAGTTTCTCCAACTGCATTTATAAAACACCCCGCTGAGAGATTCCAACGGTTTGACTCACCTTGCATGTTAAGGATCTTGTGCATGGCTTACGTGCTCCTATATCCATAACTCCACAATGGATATCAGGATTGAACTCGCGTTCTGGTGAGAAAATAAATCAGAATACATAATGAGATATGAATGGAAAAAAAAGGAAACATCCCACACGACAAATTAAAATGTAAATGCACTTTAAACTACATTTGATTCTCAGCAGCTCTTCATTGGTTCAATGGCATTCAAGAGGGGACATATGTTTTGTAATCCGTTTACAGCTACACTACCATGCCCTCCCGTCACCCTCCAAATTACTATCAACATCTGGGTGAATAAAAAGCTTCTGTTCACAAGCACCTGGCTGTTTCCTGTACAGTCTTCTGCTACTGGCATTGGTGCTGCTGTCCTGCTTCTTGTCGAGGGAGGTGAGGTGGCCCTTTCCATTGGGGATATGGCCTGAGGCCAGCAGCTGAACCTTTGGTACAGAGGAGCTATTAAGGCCTGCCTTTGAGGGTGATGAGCTCACAGTACTGGCAGAAGAAGAGGGCATGTGGGCAAGTTTGGAGTAGTCCATCTTCGGATGCATTTTCTCCACTTTGACAGCTGGGGTCAGGCTGGATATAAAAATGACATGTTAGCCATTTAACACAGGTATGTGAATAAGTCTGTGAAAAATCCTAACAATAAAAATATATAAATAATAATAAATAAATAAAATAAAATAAAATTTTAATGGGTTTGGTCTGATGCTGTTGGTGCTGAAGTTTAATAATCTTCCTTCTTAAAAAGAGTTGAATTAACTCAGGAAGAGCTTGCTAAAATGTTAGCTAAAGGGTTAAAAAGGGAAACACGTGTGGACACACACTAAATAGCCTTCACTGAACTTTATTAGCACTAAGCGAAGTCTCTAAGGGCTCTTCAAATGAACACCAAAAGCAGAATGTGTCAAGTTAAATGCCCATTAAAATGCCTAATGAGACATGAAAGCAGGTAATTGCCCACTGAGTACCCCCTTAAGATTTTCAAAATCTTTGAATGAAGCCAAATTATGTCTTTTGTATCATTAAGGCCAGCAAAAGATGAGTACAAAACTGTGGTTTATAAAGTCTTAAAATACTCACATGTCATCAGGTGGCCCTTTCAATGGGAAGTGGGGCTTCCGGTGAGGCATCTTCTCTTTGGCTAAGGGGGTACTGATGCTGCTGCCGGAGGAGGTCCCCACGGGCCCCCCACTAGTCGTCCCACTCCCACCCACACCTCCAGACCTCCGGGAAGAGAGGCCTGAGAGAGGGTATGCTGCTGAGGAGGGATAGGAGGATGGGGGCTTTGTGATACAACCATGTCTTCTCTCTATAAGAAAGAATTCATTGAGTAAATAAAGAAGCACTTAGGTATAAAGCAAAAGAAAGTTTCTACCTGTAGTCTCTATTGACTATTAGGGCAGGTTTAGTAGTCATTTCATTGTCTGTAACCGCTGAGCCAGTTCAGGGTCAGGGTGAGAAACAAATTATGCAAAACAACATATAAACTACAGTTTGTAATTGTAAAATGACTCAGGGGAGCTGAGAGAATGGACAGCGATTGTAGAAACATTTGTAGGTCATTTAACGTTTTTAAATAATCAGTGTATATGTAAGTTACACACTAAAAATAGATACCATAATATTACTCACCATAATATTTTACTTATGAGGGGAATGACAACACAAATTCAATGTGCCACTCAATGTGTCTATGTCTCATCTCACAAAGAGTGGCTTCTTGGCTAATATTATTCTGTACACACATAAAAACTGTAAAATAGGAAATTCTAATAATCTAGCATTGAACAGGAGTGGATATAAAATAACGAACAGAAGAATCAAATCAGAGCCAAATGGTAAAAGTAAAGAAAGCTCACCATTGAGCTTTGAAAAATTATTATTATTTAAAAAGAAAAGACAAAACACTACTTGTCTGCAACAAAACGTTGCAGTACGGTTTAAATATCACCATGGTTTAAAATACTGTCTAGATTAAAGAGCATCCAGGGGGCCCTTTCAGGTTTAGTTTGGGATGAAGCTTAATGAGGAAACAAGAAACTAGGTGTTGAAATGAACAAACAAACAAACTGAAGCAGGTTTCCTCAGCAGTGGAAGCAGGATTTGTGTATGAGGAGCTGCTGGGTGGCGTGTGGTGTTAATACTCAGCTCCACTTGAGCGCTCTGCAACCTCCAGCAGTTCCAGGCTGCCTGCCAAACACTCCAAACTGCAGGAGTAAACCACTGCGCTAACACACACACACACACATATATTCTGGCCTCTCCCCACTCCCAGCCTGCCTGCCTGTCAGCAACACACACACACACACAACCCTGCTGCTCCCACCCAATATTAGCTGCTGAAGCTGCACGCAAGCAGCACTGAGCAAAAAAGAAGCAAGTCTTCCAGATCCTCAGTGAGAAAGAAAAAAAGCAGAGCAAAAAAAGAGGGGGGTGGCGGTGGGGGGGAGAGAGACACCAGGAAGAGACGCCTTGATTTATTTCAGCCAATGCAATATGACACTCTCTCGGACACAGGACTTTATCTCTCATGCACGCCTCTCTCTCTCTCTCTCTCTCACACTCAACTGACTTAATGTGATGCCTCAGAAGCTCTTCTCGTGGGCAAGCTGGCAGAGCTCCAAGAATACGAGCTTTAAAATAAAAACTATATCCACCGCAGTGATCAACAAAGACCTAATTAGGCCACAGTATCACACAATGCTGCTTAGTTCCCAGTGGCAAAGCAATCTGGGCCAGCTAAATGCCACCACACACTAAGACGACCACAGCATCCACTGCCAAATGACCAAGCAATATCCAGCTCGATCAAACTGTCAACATCAACAGAAGTGTGTAAAACATCTGACGAATGAATCAACAGAAACAAATAGACAATGAGCCAGACAACGCTGATAAAACTCAGCATTCAACTATATTCCATTTTCAAATGTCATGTTACCACAGTATAAGATGATATGCCTATAACCATTGCATTTATAAAGTCAGAGACCCTATGTGTTAAGATATAGCAGATTTGACCCTTTTATTATGCATTTGTTAAACCAAAGTGAGCTTTAATATTAGTATCAATGCTGTAAACATGAAAAGGTAAATGGGGTATAAAAGGTATAATGGTGTTTGGTTCAACGTTTCACATTGTTTTCCTATAAATATAACTATATTATTTAAAAAAAAAGCAACATTAAAGAAACTGGGGGAAAATAACCAATACAAAAACACATTTGGCAAAAATGTGTAGCCAATTTTGGAAATTAACTCATCACAAATCAATAAAACTGCACAGGTGTCAGAGCTAAATAAAAAATATATACAAACCTTATGTAAATCTTCAAAGGTTCTGAAAATATTTATATGTTCAAACTATTGTGTGTATAGTTGTGTACAGTTTTGAAAGGTTATTTTTGTTGCTGCATTAACCAAGCAAACTTCCTTCAGTTTGATACTGTTTATTTAAAAAACAGCCCAAATCTTTAAAAAAAAAATTAATTAATCAAAGCAAAGAGCAGGGCACTGTACGCCAGCCTCATAAATTAATGACCAAAACAGCTCGCTAGAACATCCTAACATGTCAATCCTGCTGTGAGCACAAGTATATCTGAGCACCTCATGCTGCTTAGAGCGCACAGGCCCAACCAAGCAACTGCGGACTGAGATCACAGGTAGAGAACACGGTTTTGGTCTGGCTGCAGGGCTGAAAGGAAAAAGGAGGAATATCATTTTTATGTCTCCGAGTTCAGACACAGACCGAGTCCAGCAAACCCAATGAACCCTTGTCCTGATTGCTGAATAAGGGGTTTTCCTTGTTTGTAATTCAGAAAAACGCAAAAACAGCTAGTCCACATTTTCACACAGCTGTACTGTTACACTGATCCTGTAAATTATTTTCCAAAACAAAGAAATTGAATTCTTGTACACACATATCATCCATTAGATTAGAACCACACCTGAGGTGAAAAACATGGATTCTCTTTCTACCATAGCACCTGTCAAGGGGTGGAATATATTAGGCAGAAAGTGAAGTTAGTTCTTAGAATTAGTTCTTTAGGAATAAGTTGATTTACGCTGACAGCAAATTTTGGCATTCAAATTAAGACATCCATTACACAGAATCAGTAACACAAAGTCCATTCTCTGTGATGCACTACAACACTACACTGTTTAGATTGTAACAGCAGACATCATAACAGAATAATGAAGAAATAGCAATAAGTGATTAATTCAACTCTAAAAAATTAATTTTATTAATTTAATAATAATAAAAAAAGAATTATGCCCAAATCTCTCTTGAAAGAACACCCCTTTACACAAAGGAACATTGTTCTTGGGTCTTAATTAAACATCTGTGACACGCTTTTGGTCAAAATACAACAAGGGCCAACCCAGGCTCCAGATCCCCGTAAAGGCAGAGGGATCCACTATTTGGGTTTGCATACAGATCCTCGACCAGCTTGATTTCCTCAACTGTGCATTTATATCAGGTCATAAATCTTTCAATGTGTTGAATATACAAGGACACATGTTTGCAAGAAAGACCCATAGAGAGGGAGGGAAGGAGCAGTGAGAAGAAGCTGAAACAAGTTTTGCACTTTGCAGAATTTGAAATTAGAGAACAGCTGAGTGTTATGAGAATTATGCAGTTTCAAAAAGACGAATGTTGGGTTTTCTTTGAACATGGATCAAAGTTTTAGTAAAGGAGCCCGTGGGAATATTTAGGTGCGTTAAAACTAATTCATATGCTGATTGAAAGTTAAGAGATTCCCACTTTATTCTTTCTTTTTTTGCCATTTTCTTTATTATTTTTTTTAATCTTTAAACCACAGCTGTTTCATATTTTTGCAGTACACACAAATAACCACAACAACTTGGAAACTTTGCTACAGATTTGCTAGAATTTCTCACATTGTTTTTATCATTCATCTAAGAGTTAAGTAGAGTAAGAGGGATTCCAAGTATACATTGGCTAATATCTGGCTAATGATGCGTAGCAACTGAGAGTCTCTGGCAGAAACACAGGTGTGAGGGAAGGTTTCCACATACACAGGATTCTGTTTCATAGGATAGCAGCGTTAATTAAAATGACTTAGTTTGTTATCTGTTTTTTAACCTTGACCACAAAGCAACAAGAAGGTGCCGCCATACGACCTTATTGACATTGTGTCTCCCCCTTGTGGGCAATTCCAGTGAAGTAAAGAGACTGCGAGTCAGACGTGGGGAAACTGCTATCACCAAGGGCCAAAGCCATAGCACAAACCACAGATTCTCTACTCACTGCTGGTGTTGACCACCGCTGTTTAATCTTTCTACTGTTCAACACAAGAAACTGGTGGTGGTAGCTACTCCCTGCTTACACACAAAACATATTTCATCACAGCTCTTCAGGATGTGGAAATATTGTTTATATGTGGAATTACCCATAGGCATAGGTTGAGAAGGATAGCAGCATTATGTTGATCAGCAAACTTTACTATGGATTTGTGATAAGGGTCTGATTTCTATATACTACAGAAATGTACGTAAAATGCCTCAGAAATTTATATATCAAATTTGAGTGAAATGACCATCCCTTGTGGGGAGGCAGCTTAGAACAACTGAACAAATCAAATCTAGCAGCAAATTGGCAGCAGTCATCAGCTAGAGCTCTGTGGCCATTTTAATTGCTCCTGAGTGCCATATAGAGGAGCGATATTATTCTACAACACAGATCTTCTCTGATTCATTATCATCAGTTCCTATCAAGCATGCAGGTCAAGTAGAACTCCTGTAGCAAACTCATCTGAGCACTTATTTCCTTCAATTTTTTTTTTGCTTTTCATCCTTGACGTTTCTTCGCTGCCTAGCTGACAGTTTTCCGTGTTAAAAAGTGCTGGATTTAGATAAAGCAGAGAGAGAGGACGGAACGGCAGAAAAGGAGCACATCAAATATTAACCGGAGGATTGTAAACACAAAGTGGCTGGCGGCAGAAATCAAAGGACAATGCTCTATCTCTCCCCCTCTGTGCTCAAATAGAGACCAAGCAGAGGTGGGAGCAGGAGGGATTCTGTCTTAATTCCCTTCAGGGAGATAAGATTTTGCTACAGCATCTCGTTGGAGAGAGGGGTAGAGACAGAGGGTGAAAAAGACAGTGAGAGAGAAAGAGAGAGAAAGATAAAAAGGCAAATACTCTTACCATAGTGTGCTTGGAAGGCCTGGGGTTTGACAACCTGATTGCAGTGGCTGCACATGACCAGGTAGAAGTCATCCTGTGCAGGACACTGGCCAAATATGGGCATATCTGCAGAGGAGTGAACACAAATACACACAAAGTTAAAGCAGGTTAAAGTTCAAGCTCAACGTGTGCTTAGACTGTAGCAAAGTATTCCCTACAAACAGCTCGGCCATCCCGATCGGTATATAAGCCACCCCTGGTCTCTGAGATTCTGGGAATAATGCCACCAATTTGTCCAAATATTCAAACATCCCAGCAAGGGAGTACTCGATTCTGATACAAGTGGAAAACATGTGGAAGGCCGTACAGTTTTTATTGTGTTTTTTTTAGTGGGAAATTGTGCTAAGCTAAATTTTTGCACCAAACCTGCTTGAATTATCTTAGAAACTAACATCTCCTTTTATAAGAACAAAAGTGTGATCCCCAGGGATCCCTCAACTGTCCAAACCAGGAGTTCAAGCGAGCGTAACGGGTCTTGCTGGATAAATGTTTAGGATGAACCCCACCTCAGTGGGCCAATGGCAAAGTACTTACAAATTCAGGCATCAGCTGGTTGACATGGCAATCTGGGAAGCTTGCATTCAACTCCAGCTTGTTGAGTTATCCAGCGGCATTGCATATTAGCAGCAGGCTTTATATATCTCTAAGGAAGTATGTGCTTGTCTTCACCCCTCTAGAAGGTGGTGCTGTGCTTGACTTGGGGAGTCTTAGATACAGGGTTTTGGAATTAGAGTGAATAATGATGAAAAAAATAAGAAAGAATAAATAAGAAATATTTTTTTAACCTTAATTTTATTTCTTTAATTTCATAGCAATTTCTTTTAATTCCTAAAAACCTAGAAACCTTTTGTCAAAGCTAATTTTCTGCTCAACAAATTGCCAGACATTCTGCTCAAACATTACCAAGGTACAGACCTGAAAGAAAGGTGTAAAAGCTGCAATTTCTGAGCTAGGAAAAAGGCCATGGATAAACTCAGGAGACCTAAGAAAGGGACTCTGCCTCGCTACACTGAAGGTTGTTCTGTTGTTCTGCAGCTCAGCTCAGATGAGGGCCATTCAGGCCATTTCAAGGGTGTTTCAGTGAAAGTGATCAGCCACTTCAGCAAGGCTGATCTCATGTTGTTTTTATAGAGCAGAGGAAACACATGAGTGGCAGAGAAAGAGAAGCTACTGAGCCTGCCATTCCAAAGGTTGCCTGGGGGAAGCTAGACAGAGAGCGTGTGAGTGAGTCTGTGTGTGTGTGTGTATGTGTGTGAGAGAGAGAGAGAGACTCAGAGTGGCAGTTGTAAGGCTGTGAAACATCTGTAAGCCCACAGGTCTGTAAACAAGACACACACAAACACCCACCCCTAGTAAAGCATAGCAATTTATTTGTCCTTATTCAGTATCTGCCCCAAATGTAACTGCAAAGTTTGCACACTGTTTAAAAAAACTGATCTGCCAAAAAATACACAAATAACTTTGCTAAAAATAGATAAAAGTCAAATGAAAACCACTTAGATAAAAAAGGCAAGCGTTCACAGCTTGTGTTAAATTAGAATTAACCAAATAGACCTTCCGTTTACATCTGTGTTTCAGATTTAAATATTTAACACAACAATAGTACAGGACGTCGAGTCAAAGTATACGTTTCATGCACCAGGATGCAAATAAGCACGCGGAAAAAAACGTTAAACAGGAATATATTCAAATTTGCTGAGCAGACTACATGCTACATAATGGCATAACTGAGACTTGAAATTTGATTGGAATTACAAGATATTAAGGGCACGCTTCTATCATAGAGAGATTTTCTAAAGAATATGCTACAATAAAATCCGATTTTCAGGCCAGTACGTCATTATCACAGGCCATTATCTGCTCTTATACTTATATAACGTTAACAACACACAGCAATACAAAACACAGTTTCATGGGACAAAATCACCACCTAATTGTAGAGAAATTGTAGAGAAAAACTAATTCCAGGAATATGATCAGCATGCACACTGTAAATGGTACATAGATGCATTTTTAAATTTAAATCAGCACAAAATCATTAAGTAGTTTAATGAGATACCTGAAAAACAGAGCACTAGCCAAGACCTTATCTTTCTAGCAGCAAGAAACACAGAGCACAGTGTGGTAAGGCACTGATGATCCTATACCAGGAGAGTCGGGGAGTTAATTAGTCTGCCTAATTGCAAGAGAGGCACAGGGCTGCAGCTGAGGCCAAGGCCAAGGACCACAGCGCCTCCGCAAAGCCGAGAGGACACTCCACAAAAATCAAAGCCACTCCAAAAGTGCCATTATGGCTCCTTCACCCAGACCTGCTCTCCAGCTAATCAGGTGCTTCCCTCTAAATCAGGACGTTAAGCATGTCTAATTTGCCGGTGCTGGCTGTCATAAGGAAGGAGATAAACAACGTCAGTATCGCTCGATATCTTTATTTATGACAGCTGTGCTGCCCGTGCAGTGTCTCTCAGAATGTTCCGGTATTAATAACTCACTCTGTAAAGCTGCCAGTTGCCTCTAAATTCTGATGGAATTTTATCTGGTTTATGTTGTTTAAATTTTGAGTTTAAGAGGAAGTAATGTCATTTACAATCTGACTTTCGTTCATATAAATTATAACATAACGCTGTTCGTGTAGCATACAAATTGTAAGAGTAAAAATAATCACGCTATCTGACTAAAAATGTTCAACCCCATAGAGACCAGTTTTTAAACAAGTTCAATAACTGATCATTCCATTTCCATGAATTAACAAACTGCATTTCAATCGCAGTATGTAGGAATATAAATACAGTAAGAATGCAGCCACCACTTTTGACAGATTTTCTCTACATGCTTCATTGAGCTATGAGTAAGAAATAATTTAAGCAAGCTTACTCATAGGTGTTTCAATGTGGTACAGGGGGCCTAAGGAGGTTAATATTAGTGTGATGCAACTGCTACAGCCTGGCCTCTCTTTTCAATTTCCTGCAGAGAGTACAGCTTTCAGTGTAGTGGACACAGCGCCGAGCTCTATTTGAAAGCTGCTCATGGGTGGTGGATGATTCAAGTCCTCCATTACACTTAACACACTTCAGATGTTCAGAAGGGCCACTTACTGTAAATCAAGCTGATTTTTGACTCCAACACGCCTTAATGAGTATTAGAACAGGAGGTGGAAACCCAGAGGTCAAAGAATTTGGCCATTGAGCAAGAAGCAAAAAGGTCAAGGGTTCACGTCCATGTAATAACATCCAGCTACAGACATCATGAGCAATCCCTTAAAATGTAAAGCTGCTCCACAGGGGACAGCCCCTGCAGATGACTAATTTAGGGAAAATTAATTGAGTTCCTCTAGGCAAAACCATTTGTCATATTACTACACTGACTGCAATGGGTATGAGTAACAGTGTGGTTTGGCTGGTGGAATGTGTGAACAAGATTATGTATCCTGCAGTGTAGTATGAGGCCATGTACTTACTATGTTGGTATAACAATACTAGTGTCAAAAGCAGTACTTTTCCCACACTCAGAAGATGGTGGACTGAGGGCCAATCTGAGTGCTAGTATCTCTTAAAAATGGCACTCTCTTTGATATAATTTCTAGTAAACAATGATTCAGGAATACCCAATGGAAGGACTTCATCATTGGGGTCAATGTAAGGGAAGATATTTCAACTAAAAGAAGCTATTTATTGTGTGGTGTATTTTTGCTATAGATGCATTGGCTCCAACTCTGAAGGGCAGACTAGCTTCAAATGGCAAATCATTTAAAAAGTGACATAGAATATCCACTTTCCACAAGTTTACACAGTTCTCTGGGGTCTTAATTAAGCATCTGTGCCACGTTTTGGTCAAAATGCCACGAGGATTAAAACAACACTGCACTTTTATTATCCTGTCTAAATAGTTGTTTTCAGGCTGAACTGTTTCATCCATAAGATGTTTTATTCAAACATTGATCTAATGCTTTGAGACATATCCATGATACGTTGTAGTCGCTTGCCTCTTCTCAATTTCCCTATCTATCACCATTAACTGCTCTCTCTTTTCCTTACTGTGGTAGAGTGCTTGACTCTGTTCTCAGTGCAGTCATTCCCTAGCCCTTCATCAGTGGTTAGTTTCTGATAAGGCTACTATTGGTCGGATAATTTTTCTATGTTTAAATTACTGACATTTTTAGCAACACTTAGCATCTATGGAACTGTGTGTCTGTCGCTAAAGAACTGTCTGCTGAATAAAACTTCAGTTTTAGTTGTGGTATTGAATCAGGAAGAATTACTGTGCTGTTGCATGTCTGCAGGGTTCACAATGTTTATTAAGGCACATTTAAATATCCACCATAAGAATAATAAATTTGGAGAATATGATGGCATCGAGTTTCATCAAAGATCAAGGGCAAACATCCACTTACTATAACATAACAACCACAGAGGCTGAACATCACTAAAGCAAGACACTTCTTCAAGGCATGCTGTCATGCTGAGAGGGTCCAGATGGCTCCTGATAATAAAAAATAAAACAGGAGTCTATCGTGTAATTTACAAATTCCCTGGACATTGGTCTGAAGAGCACTTGAGGAAATGCTCAGAAAACTGGAGCAGGCAAGACATGCAAAAAAGGCTGATAAGACAGAAAAAGCAGAGCCAATCAAAAGCCTTCTTACTCAGTGTGTTGGGGGGAGGGGGAGGAAAGATGGCAAATGAGGAAAAACAAGTGAGAGAACGGAGACTAAGACAGGGAAAGAGAAAGTGAGAAAAAGAAAGAGAAAAAGGTTTGACAGTGAGAGCGAATAGGGAAGGAGGGGGGGAGGAGGGAGGGAGGGAGGGAGAGAGAGAGGGAAAGAGGAAGAAAGAGAGAGAGAGAGAGAGAGAGAGAGAGAGAGAGAGCTGATAATTTCACCATCCTCCTCATTGTCAGTGATAAATGATCTAGGCAGAGCAGTCTTTAGAAAACCAGTGCACAGAAAGAGATGGCACACATTCGTTGCCTTAACTGTGAGCCTGTGTGTGTGTCTCTAGTCTCAGTGCACCTCACCATGCGGCCCAGCCTTCAGTCATGTTCCACTGATGACTGTACAATTCGTGCAACTCTGCACGTTACAAGGCCCTGCTCAACATTAGCACATATTTTATACTACGCAAATGTCCCAAAATTATCATTTTTTCACACAAAGAACATTAATACCTCTGATTACAACACCCCCAAACAGTGTAAAGTGGAATGTCCAGTCAGGTTTTGCAATTTTGCATCAATGTCTAGAGACAAAACCATGCAAATGACATACTCATCATCATTTCTTACCTGGAATATTACTCAAATTCAGAATATTTTAAAGCAGAAATATATAAGGGGCTCAAATCTAATTCTTTCTTCTTTCTTAATGTTATGTTTTCATTCTATCTATCCACTACTATCAAGCCACTATGGAATACTGAAAAATAAATAGTACCCTTTAAGACCATTATATGCTTATATGGTGCATTAAACTCATATTTACATAAAAAAGTGGCCCTTAAACTGAACAAGCAAAAGATATGATTAAGCATTAATGCCAGTTATTATGTTTATAACAACATCTGAATTCAGACATGTTTGCAGGAACAGAAGTGAGAACGGTTCATGGCTTTCTCATGCTCTGAAAGCATTTGGCCTGTTGTACTGATCCATGGCTAGTTTTGTATTTTCTCTTAAAATGTTTAGGAGTTGATCCACATACCGACTGAAAGGGCATCTTCTACCAACATACACCCACAGCTCACATCTCTTTTTTTTCATCAGGGAATTAAAGTGTTGGCAACAGAAACCAGAATGAATCCATCTATCTGTATACATCTCTCGCTGTGTACCTGAGGTGGTGAACGATAATAATACCCCACCTGATCAGTGTGTGTTCGGGCAGGTACTGGGTGTGGCTGAGTAATGTTTTGACTACGCACTCATTCTGCAGCTTACATTTCCTGGCAAACGCTAACATGTAAATGAAACTGAAATTAAAACTTACTGAAATGTAGTACACCATGGCTCAGGAAGAACTACAGCCTGTTTTTTTTTTTTTTTTCATGCTCTGGTTTACTGATATGTTTAATAAGATCTTGTCCAAGATTGAGGCAAACAAAAGGCATTAAGCTTTGGTAAACATCTCCCCAACAAGCCCAACACTCAGCGGCTTTCACTAAGGATAAGCAAACCCAGCAAGTCCACTTCCAATCAATACCACACCAAAGCTGTTTGTTTCCACTCTGGTCAAACGAAGGCTGATAATTCTGACAGTTTCCCAGACACCGTGACTTTTACAGACTCTCTACAGTCTCTCTACAGTCAGACCGATTTGCTGCAAATCACAAAATGCCATGTGTGCACACTGGCTTCATTGTGTACCCATGCAAATGTAACACTAGATAAGAGATCTCACAAGTACACAGTGTAGCCACTTTGGTTAAAACATCCATGCAAAATGAGAGGACATCTCAAGTAAAGTTTTTATTGTTTACTCCATTGTTGACATAAGGTCAGTGGAGTAAACCTGACGTCTACTTCAGACAAGATTAGCAATGCATAAACATTATTAATTCACTTTAATAACTGTTATACTGTGTTTTGTTATGACGAAGGGATAAAAAGCTGTCTGAGGACGACAGGTCTGGTGTATGAATATGACTCATAAGCAATAGGGATTAAGCTACCTGGTTTGGGCAACTATCTACAATGGTCAATAAAAACATTAAATTCCTTTCCTGCAACTAATTAAAAAAACATTATTTGACATGCATAAACCCTTCTCAAACCTGTACAAAGATCACAGCTAACTACTTTGACTGACTACTGTTTAAGGCTAAACAAATAACAGGATGTTCTGCTTCTAATTTGAGTGTATCTGCTTCAAATGGAACGGCAGCTCTACTTCTGTTTTGACAGAGTGTTTTTTCTTTTTTTTAAATCAGCATAGAAACTTTGATTATAAGCCAATACTCCTCCAATAAGTTTCACCTAAGCTGCTTATTCAAAAGTATCCTATTAAGCTTAAATTAATCA
Organism: Hoplias malabaricus; assembly: GCF_029633855.1. Taxonomy (NCBI): domain Eukaryota; kingdom Metazoa; phylum Chordata; class Actinopteri; order Characiformes; family Erythrinidae; genus Hoplias; species Hoplias malabaricus. Next base: position 37,660,235 of record NC_089804.1, read on the forward strand.
AACACTCTACTAAACTTCATGAAGAAATACACAGCAGACAACACAATGGGTCAATGTCCCAAAATCTAGTGAGCTGTCTACACAGAGAGCATTTTATGTCATATTGTGCACACTTCCTACACGTAGGCTGCCTACTGAGATACCTTACCCTGGCCCAATTTTAGGGTAGCATTGAACCATTCCTCAGTCTTTAAGGCAATCCCATAATGCAACGCAAGCACACGCCTGTCTATTTCACTCTTCTCCCACAGCAAAAAGAATTAAAATGGAGATAAAAACGAGAAGAACGAAATCCATCACGCTGACATACTGAGGTGATGCTAACTGCCAAGTTAAGTAAACACAAGTCGCATGCAGTGGGCAGAAACAAGCCATGACGCAATCACTCTCTAACTAGAGCGTCTCAATAATCTGCCTCATGAGGAGAGACACTGGTTAGAACTAGGTTTTGTGACAGACCAAACATTGCACATTGTGCATCTGTCTGTATGTTAAAGTTACTAATCTATACTGAAATAGCACACATTTACAAAGAGGAAGAGAGACAGAAAGAGAGAGGTTGACAGAGTCCCTCGTCATATCCAGCATATTGTACTGATGACTAGAATGTGCTCAAAACAATATATATTATATATAACAATGAAACAGCTCCAAACAAATCCAGCATCAGAAAGCACATGTACACCTGGAAAATATCTACAACTCACCATCTCTGCACAGTCGCATGGCTTCTCGATTCTTGTTGCAATCTTTAAAACTTTCCTCTGATTCCACTCCTACATAAGAGAATACATATTATATAAATATTTTTAATTTGGAACTTGTAAAAGGGGCCCTCAAAAAATATGGGCTAAGATTACTTCATTCCAACCTCAACAACTAAATTAAACTATGAAAAGTGTGTAAAATTATTCCCCGACAAAAGAGGAAACAATGAGACCAGTTTCCAATTCCTGCTATTTGTAATTTGTACAAAACATTTAAATACCTTTTTGTGAACCCTAAACAAGATTTAGTTTAGCCTAACTAACTTACTCCACTTACCTGTAGCACTAAGTTAGCAATTGGATTACAAACCCAGTAAATCGCAGCGGAATTTGATCGATCTAAAACAAGTAACCTGAAAGATCAGAGGTATACAGCAGCACAGATAAATGAGAGGTCATTATCTGGCAAGCAACAAGATAATGTGGCTGTTTTTATGTCCATGTTATAACTGCTTATTTATCATTTATAACAGGTTCACAACTAACTTTTAAAAATCTAAATTAAACCACTCCCACACTCAAAGAGGACTTTATTGTTTTGAACTCACCGTCGGCCCCGTGGAATTTGACCGTGTCCGCCCAGCTGCTCCATGACTGGCCCGGAGTGATCTGAGGGCTGGGGAGGGAGGAGGGCGTCACTGCTGAAGCGGCTTCTCCTCTCTGGAGCTGCTGCTGTCTGCTGGCTCTGCTCCGCTCCCCCCTTACCTCCTCATCTGCCCTGTCACACATGCTTCCCACTGAGAGAGAGAGAGAGAGAGAGAGAGAAGCCTAGTGTTTAATTTGAACATGCTTTAGCCTTGTCCAAGAAACTACAGCACAGTCATTTCTGCACAAATTATCTGTTTATTTTACACAAAACTTAAGACAACTACCAAAAGCTTACGATTCAACAGAAAACCATATATAGTACACTGTATAATCTAAACCTGTTAGTTCCCTCATAGTGTAGTTTATTGATCACACAACGTCCAACAACAACAAAAAGCTAAATATAATTCATATAATAACTAAACTAGTAAAAATTAAGTGCTGCACACCAGGAAAGAAAACCATCAGACTGTGTATTAGTATCACTCCTCCAGCTGTTATAGCACCCACACATACCATGTCTTTATAATTCACGGTATTACTATGTTACAATTTGCTTCCTTGTTGAAGTCATTGGTTAAAATGATATATATATATATATATATATATATATATATAGTATTTTATTTCTTCTGATCAAAATCCTCAACTTTACAATTGCCTTACAATTGTACAATTTCTTGTACAAAATCCAGTACAATTACACCATACTGAACACACATCCAAGCTTCCTAACTCAGCACATACTAGCAGCAAGCAAGCGAGCCCAGTGAGATCTCTGAGAAGAGAAGACATGTGATGAGCTGTCATGAAGCAAGTTCAAAGTGATGGATCTACTGCTTCCAGTGGAGAGAGGCTAGCAGGCTACTTGGCATTTTTGCTTAGCGTGTCCAATGGCTTATCTAATTCAGTTTCCTCCTTAATGGTGACTCATTTTGCCCAAATTCCTCCAAACTGACAAGCAGTTTGAACTTATTATGGATTCTGTATGGAATTCTTGCTTAATTCTAAGACTGAATTACTGATCATTTTTATTAGAGGCTCATTATCCAACAGATCCGTTCCGACAAAAACATTTACTTGAAACAACACTTCTTCAAACCTGAAATTCATCCTTAAAAAAATTAAAAAGGGCAAAAGCAACTCAAAAAATTAAGTGAAAACATACTGTAAGACAGAGCTCTCAGTTATATCGTACATATGCTCCCATGCATTCAGATCATGATTCTGATCTGCACTGTTATTAATAAATCTCTTTACATTCCAGACACAGCATGACAGCATGTAAAATTAACATGCGTTCAAAGAGACAAGATCAACTTCATTTGGAAAAATGGAAAAACTGGCCATAGACAAGGCACGCCTTGAAGAATACACGAAAGAAGTAATTTTGCTGTGTACCACTGTATATCGTCCCTGGCCAATTCTAAATATGCATCTCCCAAAATAGTAGCTTTACCAGAAAAGGGAAAACCTCTTAACCTCCAATGGAAGTCAGTGTGAAAAGATCTGATTCCAAGTAATTCTGGAGAATTTCTATTAGTCTATCCATCATGAAAATTTGACACAGTGTGAAGGAGAGCTGCTGGGTTCAAAAGATGCAGTAAACTAAAAGTCCACAAAAATGGAGATGTATATTTGTAATCGGACAGCGATGAAATATAACACAACAATATTTACTATGTCTATCCCATGAAAATATTCTGGAAAGCAAAGAATTTGTTTTAATGTTATTACATAAAGCATGAATGTGGCACAAAATACCAAATCAATCTCCAAACTGCAAGGCAATGAATACTCAGAACATTTTTAGATATAAATAGAGAAATATTTCTGGATGCAACCAGTGTACATCAGCAAAAAGTAAAACAAACGTCTGAATAAATGATGACCCTGTAGGTGTCAGAATAAACTAATCAAATCTCAACAAAGCATTGAGTATATAATAGTTATCACTAACATGCATATAAAATGGATTTCATGCTAAACTAAGTTCTGAAGCTGGAATGTAAAATTTAGCTGCCATAAGTATTTATACAAACCCCATACCCAAGCACTCATAAAAATGAAATAAAAAATTTAAAAATGTAATTTGTTAATTCTATATTTGTTGAATATATATTTAACTGGGTTATTCTCCCCTGTATTGCTGTAACATCCTCATTTCCCAGCAGGGTTTAGAAGATAAAAATCTTTTCTTATTGCTATCAATGCAGTATTGCAGGTGGCTGATATGTGAAAGGCTGATGTTTAAAAAAAACTAGATTTTGAAGGAGGTACGCCAAGCATCTCATACCTAGGCAAAAGTGAAAACTGGAACTCCACTGCAAAAATGATCAGATCCTCATCAGCTTTGGTGATTTCGTCCGGCCACACACACTGAACACAGGACCTGCCAGTGAAACAGCAGAAGCAGAGGGGGGGGGGGTTGCTTGCATTGTTTTCATAGTCTAGTGTGCAGAAATCACCATTCAGGGAGTTACATCTTGTCTGAGGGAGATGCTCCTCAGTCTGAGGCCAAATGAATCTGGTTGTGGCTTTCTGCTCTCCAGCCTTCACCCTGGTACATGAGCTACTTATGGAGCAACCCGTCGCTACACAGTAATCCAATCCACTAAGCACTACACCCGGTTAACCACCTGAGAGCTCTGCAGTTGGCAGCCAGTTAATCCCTCACAGAGATAAAAAGCAGCTCTGAAAACTATTTGGCCTTTTAACGCATTTTAAGCTTTAGCTATATAACAATGCAACTAAGATGAATAATAAAGGAAATCTGCAATGCAAGCGAGCAAGCCAACACTTCTAGTAAAGCAAGTGACCATGTGACACAAGTGAAAAGATATTAAGCAGTGCAAATATATTCTTCAAATTAAAACAGCACATATTTTGAGCATGCATAAAGAGCACTTTCTTAAGGATAGCTTGTGCAGGCCTGACATGATCACAAACTGTGCAAATGACATTTATATAAACCGCGATGCTATGTTGTGGTAATTCCGTGTGACTGTAGGCCTGCCGTTACGCCCGGCGAGGGAGAAGGAATTTCCCCACGAGGTGCTGGATGAGTCTCATTGAAGTTTCAGATGAACTTTCTTTGTGGTCACAGAGATGCTTAAGAAGTGAAAATATCAAAGACACTGAGCAAACGAAGCTTAAACATGAAATGTTTAAGCTACGACTCTGGTCGTGTTGAAATATTACAATTATAAAAGTTGAATGACTACAAACATTCACAGATGTTAAAAGTTCATGTGTGTAGTGCTGCAGCAGAGAACCTGCACAAATATTACAAATATTATTTTTTAAAAAGCGCATGTATTTATTTTTACAAATGGTTAAAAAGTTATGAAAACTGAGGTACATATAACGTCTTTCTAATATGAAAACAGTATCCCACTTTCTCTCTGCAGCTGTCCCGCACAAGCAGAAAACATGAGGAGAAAGGTGTCAGATCTGCTTTAAGCAAATGCAGCACTCTGTGGGAAAATAAATATTAACATATTTCAGCAGCGACACATAGATAAGCTGCAATTTAAATGGCACTAATATCAGCTGAGCAGCAGGTGAGGGGTCCATTTAACACGAATTTGCCTTTAACATAAGTCTAAATTTCTTAAGTTGCTCACACCAGGCAGCTGAGCGTTCCTCGATGACTGAAAACATTCAGAGAGATTTCTTCATATCTGAGATGCTCCACCTGATAAATAAAATGGTTTTACTTCCTTTAAACCACCTCAGCAAGCAACTAACACTTATCACATTCTGCAAGTCACTGCTATTTTTCAGTGAACATGGTTTATGTAAATAACCCAACAATTCACAACAATTTCAACAATACAGCACAAGTTCAGTGGCTCTGTTTTATTGTAGGAGTCTCTCTCTCATATATAACACACAATTAACTACTATTATACAACAGTACTCCAACTCCAAAATTAGTTATGAAGTATCAAAAGGCACCCCCCCCCATTAGTAACAATACAGTAATTATGCTGTAATTTGCGATAAGTTATTATATTATTTAAGAAACATGCTGTCCAACATTCATGTTAAACTTAACACCTAGTAGTTCCTACATCCATTGAAAAAGAAAAAAGATCATTTGCGTGGTATCTGCACTTATTTAAATGATCATGTTACTCATAACATCAATTACCAACTCAAGGCTATTCCACAGAATGCAGTAAACTGACGACGAAATAACAGACTGACAACTTTACAGTTTCACTTCCCATTCAGAGAAACACTCATGAAACATTTGCATAGTTCCTTGCTACAAAAATTGTAAAAAACCTGTTCAGAATTTGCCCCGGTAACACAATTCATAGCAAAACGGAGAGGAGGAAATAAAAGAGAGAAAAGTACCATCAAGAACTGCAGCATATGACAAATCAGCAAAGAGCATTAGGACAGGAGACCTGAACGCTACCACAAAAACTGCATGACAACTTTCAGGGTTTTAACATGAGGCCCTTTTACCTTCATTAATATAATCAGACCTGGACGACCAAAAACGTTCACTAGTCATTCTTGTAAACTGACAATAACGGTGCTACCATTTCTTTATGTCAGTTTGAAAGGAGTTTCACTTCTAATCCCTAGAACCGATCTTGAACACTACCACACAAACTGAATCACAGAGTTACAACAAGCCTTTCTCACTATTACTCTAATATATTTATTACTACGAGACCTGGATTGGTAATAAACCTTCACAGAGTCACTGAAAATGACAGATCTGAAAGTTCTCACATGAACAAATTATCATTTTTGTCTAAGAAACATTACCTGTCAGGGAAATGATTTGTAGCATGATATTTAGAATTATACTAAATATATAAGTCTTATATAATTATAAGACTGAAAACCTCTGGTACATTTGTGGCATATAGAAAATACCTGACAAATGTGCACAGCTAGTTAACACTAATCCTTACACACTGTAATTTCCAAACAATAATGTTCAAAAAAGTATTGTTTGCTCATTTTTAGGTTGTTTTTTTTTTGTGTCACTGCACCTATGAATTTCTTAAAATAACACTGTTGATGATGTATGCCACAATAAAAAATGCAGTTTGTAATTGATTAAGAGTTCCATGAACAGTGTCAAACCGGAAAATTCAGAAAGGCAAACCTTTTGAGGTCATAAACGTAAAGGACCAATCTCATCAATTTGCTGGGAGCAGCTGAGTGAAGAATAATTCTGTGCGTACCAATTGAAGGCAAAAGTGCAGAGTTACATTTAAACCACTTTTGATGCACTGTGAGAATTTTATAAAAGGAAATTACTTTGATTTTTATGGGTATAGTTGATGATCAGAGGGGGGACTTTAAATTTCCCAACGTAAAACTAGTTAAGACAATATTGGGGTTGATGCAGACTGTTGCAAGAAAACGTTTAATATCGCAAATATATTCTAAACCTTGACAGAAATATTGAGTTGTTTATCCCCGAGGCGACCGTTAGTCCTCCACTCATTTCCAACGGTTCTCCTGTCCACTTGCTTTGGCGTCGTGTTGACACTTGAACAAGTGCACTTGGAAGAGTGAAAGCGATAAAAAAGAAAGGGGGAATGGCTAGAACAGAAGAAAGTATAGTCAGATAAAGTAGTTTGCGGCAGTATGACTGAGTTGAGGGGAGCTAAAAGCGGAGAATTAAAGTTGGTGAAGGATTACGTCACCAAAATAAAATGTTAGTGACATTCAGGGAGGAGGAGGAGGAGGAGGGGGCGTTAGCAAGTTAACGTTACCGTTAACGTTAACGATAGCCTGTGCTGCTAAGACAAAAAGCCGTTTGTATTTGGAACAGAACGGGGAAAAGCCTATTTGAATTAGTGTTCGAATTCAGTTTTTTAAATTCCACCTTAAATTGTGCGAATTCCACCTTAAATAGGTGCACTCAGACGCCGTTCCACCTTAAAACTGTGCAGATGAGCGCCGAGGTTGAAGTTAGCTTCTTATTCGAATTCTTGCGTTCCACCTTAAATGGTGCAGCAGTTACATTCGGGCGCCATCGGGGTTCCCGAATGTAACGGCTGCACCATTTAAGGTGGAACGGAAAAATTCGAATAAGAAGTCAACTTCGGCTTCATTAGAAAAAAAACAGAGACCGAGATCCCAGCCATTAACGTTAGCAGCTAACAGCGCTCTGAGCTTTTGTTCTTTTATCTTACCTTTAATTGTCCTTTGCGTCCGAGGGGGGAAAGGGGGCTCGGAAACCGATGGAGAGCGCCCTTTTCTGGGCGAGCTGGAGCCACAAACGGGGTCCTGACGGAGGAATAATAAAAAAAAGAGCGGAGACACGGCGGTGCTCAGTGACTATGGAGCTCTACACCAGGTGCGTCCATGTCTGTTTACCACGCAGCATTCTGGGACGAAGCGCGTCACCGCAGCGGCCCGCGCGCGCACGCGCACCACCGAGGAATCGGTTCACATTCGGCTCCTTTTCTCTCTTGCTCAACAAGTGAAGAGTCGATTATTTTCTTTCGGCTCCTAAACGCACCCTCATCAGAGTTTGAGCAAAAGTGAACACAATACACTCAAGAGTAATAATACACACGAGTAAAATTTTAGTAAACATATTAGAACAAAACTCTATTTACCCTTCGCATTTTGTCAGACAATTTAGTTATGAAGGGACAACAGTCATTCTTTAAAACTTCATTGTATTTTCTTATTCAAGTGCAATTATGATTTTGGACATACAAAGTTTTGTTCTGATAGGGACAATGTGCAATATATGGCAAGTTATCAGCCGAAACATCCTCTTTTCTACACTCACGGTTCACTGACTCTATACATACACTTTTTAGTTCTGCAGTTCCAGACTGTAGTAATCTGTTGCTCAGTTCCTCGTTCTTCAGAGGTCACGACTTCCACAGGACTACCACAGAGCAGGTATTATTTGGGTAGTGGATATTTTTTAGTGGACTATTTTCAGTCCAGCAGTGAACCTGAGGGGTTTACAATCTGATGCATCTGACCAGTTCTTACCAGCACAACACACTAATACACCACCTCCACACAAGTGTCACTGCAGCACTGAGAATTATCAACCACACAAATAACACCTGCTCTGTGGTGGTCCTGAACATAGAAGCACAACAAAGGCAGAAACTTTGATGCCTTGCTGTCTCAAAAGTCAGTGCCTTAGAAGGCAGCGATTTGAAATGAAGGCGTTTGTAACTGAATCAGGTTAGAGACAGGATTTATAAGAAGCAGCATTTCACTAAACTGCCAGAACACCTGTATACTAACTGTGCCTCACCAGAGTTATTACAACTTGAAGATATTGGAGCAAAAACAGGCAGCGTTTTAATCAAGCATTCAATTCACTTACTTCAAAACCCATGACACAATTCGGAGCCTTCCTCCCTCAGAGTACTGCCTTAGTAGACAGTATTCAGGCCGTTTCAAACACAGCCAAAGTATATGTAGCAACTTATTGAAATAATTCTGTAATAGTGTATAACTATATGGTCAGTAGAGATGATGAAATGAGCAATGATTTGAGAGACAAGAAGGTGGGAGTAATGTTAATGTACATTCGCCATGTCACCATGCAAACGCTTTAACCTTGTTAAAAGTAATAACATCATAAATATAATTTAATTATAAGCAGTAACACAATAATAAGAAGGTTGGACAATGAAACTGAAACACTTGTCATTGTAGTGTGGGAGGTTTCATGGCTAAATTGGAGCAGCCTGGTGGCCAATCTTCATTAATTCCAAATTGCACCAGTAAGAGCAGAGTGTGAAGGTTCAGTTAGCAGAGGGTAAGAGCACAATTTTGCTCAAAATATTGCAATGCACACTACATTATGGGTGACATACCAGAGTTCAAAAGAGAACAAATTGTTGGTGCACGTCTTGCTGGCGCATCTGTGACCAAGACAGCAAGTCTTTGTGATGTATCAAGAGCCACGGTATCCAGGGTTATGTCAGCATACCACCAAGAAGGACGAAACACATCCAACAGGATTAACTGTGGACGCAAGAGGAAGCTGTCTGAAAGGGATGTTCGGGTGCTGACCCGGATTGTATCCAAAAAACATAAAACCACGGCTGCCTAAATCACGGCAGAATTAAATGTGCACCTCAACTCTCCTGTTTCCACCAGAACTGTCCGTCGGGAGCTCCACAAGGTCAATATACACAGCTGGGCTGCTATAGCCAAACCTTTGGTCACTCATGCCAATACCAAACGTCGGTTTCAATGGTGCAAGAAGCGCAAATCTTGGGCTGTGGACAATGTGAAACATTTATTGTTCTCTAATGAGTCCACCTTTACTGTTTTCCCCACATCCAAGAGAGTTACGGTGTGGAGAAGCCCCAAAGAAGCATACCACCCAGATTGGTGCATGACCAGAGTGAAGCATGGAGGTGGATCAGTGATGGTTTGGGCTGCCATATCATGACATTCCCTTGGCCCAATACTTGTGCTAGATGGGCGCGTCACTGCTAAGGACTACCGAAGCATTCTGGAGGACCATGTGCATCCAATGGTTCAAACATTGAATCATGAAAGCGGTGCCGTTTTCACACAGCAAGAATGGTGAAAGATTGGTTTGATGAACATGAAAGTGAAGTTGAACATCTCCCATGGCCTGCACAGTCACCAGATCTAAATATTATTGAGCCACTTTGGGGTGTTTTGGAGGAGCGAGTCAGGAAACGTTTTCCTCCACCAGCATCACGTAGAGACCTGGCCACTATCCTGCAAGAAGAATGGCTTAAAATCCCTCTGACCACTGTGCAGGACTTGTATATGTCATTCCCAAGACAAATTGACGCTGTATTGGCCACAAAAGGAGGCCCTACACCATACTAATAAATTATTGTGGTCTAAAATCAGGTGTTTCAGCTTCATTGTCCAACCCCTGTCCATCAGTTACCTGTTGCTTGCCAAATAGTGAGCCAATGTTCATCTACTCTGTTATATTGCCTCCTCCATCAGCCAGCTTCTTGAAATATATTCATTATATATATATATACCCTTTATATCATCCATCCATCCCTTTATATCAGTTCATAGTGAATGGAACAATGGAATTTTCAGAATTACGTGGAAAATTACCTTAAAATAGCAAAACGGATATTTTTGCAGTAAGTGAACGAATTTATTTTGTTGTGTTATTTCCACACTGCCCAAGAAGACAAATCAATTCTTAAATGCGAGTCGGCTCTTAATGGGGACCAAAAGAGTCGATTCAAATATCCGACTCTTTAGCACACGGCTAACCACTAATGTGCTCGCGCCGCCCACTCCCCCTGTTGTTATCTCTTATTGTCAGCATTTCAGATTAATTTTCCTTGTAAAAATATATTTTTAGATATCTGATATTGTTTTACATAAGCAGACGTGTACAGTAAAAAGCGAATACAATTACATTTAGTAACGAATGAATAGGAGGGGGCGCTGTTTCCCAAATCTACGTTGTCCGTTCCTCTGAGAGGCTCAGTCTCAAACGACTCAGTGAGCCCTTACCAGTGTCCTTCATGAATTTATTTCTAAATCCAAATAACCTGCACAATTTATTAGACAGTTTGTCAGTTCGCACAGAAGGGATGAGAGACAAGTATCATTGAACAGATCTGAACTTCATAATTAAAATAAAAATAAACTTGAGGGGAATTCTGTGTTGTTTTTCTTGAATTACACTTAATTTAAATGTGTGATAAAATGAAGGCTCTCACGTGAGTGTATTGTATACTCTGTGTTTATACTGTGTTCAGCACCAGATTCCTAAAAGGTATTAATCCAGACTAGGAACCTATTTATTTGCTGAAAATAGCTTGAAAGTACCAAGTTAAGAATTTGTGTTCCATAGTTTTTGCACATATACAAAATGTGGTTATGTGGCATGATCTCTACCACAGTGTTGCATTTACTAGTAGGTAAATTTAATTTTAATGACATAAAGTTAGGGTTATTTTAATGACAATATGTCATCGCTCAAAAACACAGAGAAGTGAAAATGCTGCTTTCGATACAATTACATGATTGGCTCAAGTTGAATGTGATTGACTGGGGCCTGCCCCTTGACCCCTGCAGGTTTCCCCTTTGACATTTTGGTCCCATGATGTTTTGTTAGGGTTTATTAAAGAAAATCTAAATATGTAGTAAATATGACTATTGTGGCATTCATGTGTAATTTCAATATTTAGAACATGCAAAAACAGTTATATGTATATAACAATACATCTTTTAAAATATTATATCAGTGTAGGGTGACCAGATCTGAGATGATGAAAATGAGGACACGTCTCCGGGAGGGGGGGGGGGGGGCGACTACTGACGTGCAGACTGACCAATTAAATGTACAGAGAAGGTTATCGACCAATAACGGTAGCTCTACAGTCAGGTCGTCCAGTCAGAAGATTTTAGGCTACTCCACCACGCCCCCTTCTCACTCAAGCGAACCAATCGGAGTAGGGGAGGGCGGGACTAGTTTGTGAACGAAACTTCTCGAAGTTCTATGTAAGCTCAAGAAAAACAAAATCCTGGACATTTTTTAAGTCTAAAAAAGAGGACATGTCCGGGTAAAACAGGACGTCTGGTCACCCTACATCAGTGGGAGACAATGGCATCCTAATTTTTGAAACGTAGCGATAAAGAAATGAGGTTTAACAACACCTGAAAATATATATATTGTGAAAATATATATGTTATAACTAGCATTTACATTAGGGTACACCAAAAAGACCCTTCACACAGTTTGAAGCTTGCTGTTTAGGAGCCATTACTTTGAGTCCTACCTAGTGCACTATGTAGGGGGTAGGCAGTGGAGTCGATTGAGAAAGGTACACAGCGTCGCTAAAGTTGTGTTGAAACGTCATTCACTGCTCAACCGGCTGTGGGAGAAATGGGTAGCATAACGGATGGTGAGACCGTGGTCTTTAAGCCTAATTGTAACATTTTAATTCACTGTTGTTTTCGGTGAACGCCTCTTATAATGCCCTTAGCTGTAAACACGAAGACCTGCATTTTTAGGAATTAGTTAAAAAAGCTCTAGAGCTTCAATAAATGCATACCATTAGCCGTTAGCTTCCTACAGACCAGCAGTTTATGTAGAGCAACGGTGTCTACTGTTCAGAGCTTGGTTTGGTTCTCGTAGCTGTATTTTTAGCGAGCGAAATGCAAGAAAGAAAAAATAAACTTGTACTTTTTACTAGACAATTTTAGGCTTTATTCCCAGCTAGATATAGGTAATGATATTTGATTACATTACGAACAAAGGCTAACATCAGATAGCTAACAAATACATAGCATATAAAAACTCTGAAATTAATGTTGCAGTCTTTTTTGAGACTTAGAGCGGCCTTAAGGTGGCTTGTTTCCAGTGATTAAAACCTTTCAAATGTAATAAACGCTGTATAGGAGAAGTGACTAACGTCCAAAGATTTGAGTTTGTGAGTGTGTGAATGCTCAAGCCTTGATGGCCCCTTCATTTTGTCCCATTTTTCTGACTGAAAGGCTTAAAAGAGAATGTCTTTACAATGTTGTTAGATGATCAAAGAGATGTAAGAGCCAGACTAAAGTTGCCTTTGTTTAGAGAAGCTGATTAAACAGTGCTGGGTCAGAAATAATAGATGGCTGACACTGGATTATCAGTGTTTGTTTAGTGAGAATAATAGGGATTAATTTATATAACCTACCGTGGATGTCTCTCCACAGATGAGGTCATTCGTAAGCGTCTCCTTATTGATGGAGATGGAGCTGGAGATGACCGGCGCATTAATTTGCTTCTGAAAAGCTTCATCAAATGGTGCCATTCCAACGTGACTCCAGAAGAAGGGTAATCTCAGCTGTAATTTAACTTTAGTTCAAACTGGAAAATGCAGTGGGATGTTTTTACTGACCTTCAGTGTTCTGTGGATATATTTTAGTCATATTTTGCTCATCTCGGTTCTACAGGTTTACTCAATACCAGAGGATGTTTGGAACTCTGGCCCAGTGCGAGTTCTCCATGGGGAAGACGCTGCTGGTGTATGATATGAACCTGAAAGAAATGGAGAACTATGAAAAAATTTACACAGACATTGGTGAGATTTTAAAAGTCAGTGGATTTGTGGTTTTGTGTGTGTGTGTGTGCGTGTGTGTGTACACGTTCATATTGTTGAACCTGACCAAGGAACATCTCTTTTCAAAACACAGAGCACAGTATATCATCAGCTCATGAGAAAATAGCAGAATGCAAAAAAGAAATCCTGAGGGCAAAGAGGATACGAAAAAACCGTCAAGGTAAGATTAGCCAAAACGACCACATTCTTATACTAATGCTTATAGTATGAAACAGAGCTTGAAAAAACACACTTTTTATATATATTTCTCGATCCAGATATAATTTTACCTGTATATGTTTTGTACATTCACATATTTTATTAAAGTATTTTTGTTTAGTACTGTAGTGAGTTTACAAGTCTGTATGCAGAGGCCCTTATCGGGCATTTTGCAAAATAAACTGTAATTTACATGATTATAAATACAATTGATAGAGACAATCCATCCCAAGGTACCAGGGTTTATTAATGGCCACTTACTTACAATGCAAAAAATGCAAAGAGATAAACTTTGACTGTTTTGGTTTTTATTTTTATTATTATTATTTTCCTTTTAGAGTATGATGCATTGGCAAAGGTCATCCAGCAACATCCAGACAGACATGAAACCATGAAGTAAGTATAAGTTTTATTCTCTAGACTTCTGAAAAATAAACTATGTCCTTAAAGGCTAAGCACCACTTAATGGACCTCCATGAATATTTCACATTATTGTAGTTACTGACATATATAAGTATGAATTAAAATGAAAATAGCAGCTTAATTTGCTTTAAACCTGACAATTTTATTAAATTGACGGAAAAACCCGAGCTCGCTACGGAAATTCTTGAACGCAAAGGTGACGTCACTGGTGGACAACAGCTGAACAACGCCGTGGTAAAACCCCGTTATGACTGACTGTTATGACAGTATCTAGCTAGCTAAATAACCAACATTATTCATGACAATAGCCTAGCAATAAGCTAAACTCAAATTTAGAGGTACCGTTATTCTTGTAAATGTGATCAAAGTCAAACTCGAATTCATCCGACACTATAAACCTCCGTAATGCAGCTACATAGCCGAGTATAATCTGAGCCACCGAGTTTAGCAAGTCAAGCTAACGTTAACTAACACCAACTAAAACAGGCGAAGTAAGTGTCCTTACCCTGTTTACCTCCATGTTACAGAGGCTCTTGAACACCTTTCGTTGGTGTCCTTACATGCCCATATTGTTGGAAAAGCGCCAGTGAAATGAGCTACAGATAACGGAGTGAGCGGATGGTCCTTTCCAAAGTGCCCGTTTAAAGTTGACAAATTTCGTCCATTTTCTGGATATTTTGGGATCTTTGGGCCATTTGTGCACAGATGTTCCACTGTACATTGAATGATTGCAGCCAAAAACAACACACCTTTTCGTCATTTAGCATTAAATTAAGTGCAGCTTCTAGTGTTGTTGTCCACCATCTACGTCACAGGCAAGACGCCTATTAGAGTTCCAAACAACATTGGGGGGGGGGGCAATGGTCTTTTAAACCTTATTCCTTGAATTAGTAAGAAATAACATATTTTCTGACTATCAATAAACACAAGTTAGGAACTCAAATTCCACTGTATTTATTTGTTTGACACTTTCATATCGCTGCTGCTTAGCCTTTAAAGAATCATATTCTACATTGAAGCTAAAACTGCGTTGAAACTGACATTTCATGAAAGTCTACTACTGTCTAATAACACATTCATTACAAAGCCAAATAACAGATTCTGGACTACTACTACTACCAGAACTGCATTTTAAGAAAGCTTGTTAGTTAGTGTGTGGTGTATTGGTGAGGTTGCCCATCTCGCAGTGTCAGTTATTGGCCTACAAGCATTAACTTACTTGTAGCTGTGTTTTTGATAAACTTTTTTACGTGCAACCTCATAATTCATAGGAAAAATTTACACAGTGTAAAACATATCCATGTGTGTTTTACATGGTTGTGCAGCCGACTACAAAATGAGAACTCTGCTTCAGAGGTTTATAGAGCTTGTAAACAAAGAGCTATAACAGTGAAACTATTTCTCACAGGACTGTTTTAAACAGGGCAGATTACTGTGCTATCTGTTTGTGTAACTCCTGAAATTATCCGTATGAAAATGTCGGGCACTGTATTTATCTTGTTCGTAATTTACATAATTGTATATCCTTATCCTCATAGGCAGCTTGATGCACTGGACAAAGAACTTCAACAGCTTTCCCACATTAAAGAGAACGTGGAAGACAAGGTAAGTCCTGTTGTTTGTTGTTGGAGATTGTGTTGTATCTCATACATAAATACTCACTTATTTTTAATCTCCCTTTTTCTTAGCTGGAGCTCCGTAAGAAACAGTTTCATGTGCTGCTCAGCACAATTCAGGAGCTTCAACAAACACTGGAGAGTGAGTCAGGCCTTCATTACCTTTATGGCATTTGGCAGATGCTCTTTTGAGTGGCTTATGGTTTTGGGCTTTGGTTTGTTGGCGAATGTAGTGCTAGGAATCAGAGTAAAATGCTGTAGTGTTAGAGGTTCTCTGGGGGGGAAAAGTGTGAAACTAAAATCTACCTGTGATTAAGTATTTATTTCTGATTAATTAACATGTGTATATTAAGTTTAATTATATATTTTGTGTGTGTGATGTTTCCTTTTGGGCAGATGATGAAAAGATGGAAAGTGATGAAGCGAGTCAAGAGAGCCCTGTGGAAAATGGAGACTAGTTTTCCACTACATGTTGTTATTTTTTATGTCTTCATGAGCCTAATCTAATCTGCCATTTTGTCTTTGAATACAGTTGGATACATGTGTTGGAATAAAAGCGATGTTTTTAAAATAATCATTTCTTTGTTGTGTCGATATAGGGTTCACTTTAATTTAAAAGGAACTCCGCTTGAGACTTGCACTACAGCTCAACACCAGCAGGTGGCTTCATTGTTTCGCAGTACATTTCATTCACTGGGAGGTAGACTGAGTGGTTTCTCAACATTCATCCTTGTGTTCTTATGTTCTCGTGTTTTTGTTGGAGACAATCTTCCAGTGCCCAAGTACACTTCAGAGGTCCTAGGAGGCTGTTCTTGCTTCTCAGCCAGTGAGAACGACCTGGAAGTCCCATCTTTAACTGTGGCGTCATGAATTCACCCCAGCAAGACCTTTCTTCTGCAGAACACAGACCCATTCTTCATGTTATTGCTACTGAGAAACAGTGAGTGTTACACCTGTAGGAAATAAAGCAGTGAAGTCCAGAAGTAGTTGAGCATATTTAATGGGAGAAATTATTGGGATTGTGATAAGAATATGTAGATTATCTCATGAATAATAACACATCGATTGGATTAGGGCATACATGTTTAACTCTATTCTAAAAGACCTAGTGTAATGAAATTAAATATAAACCATGAGAACCATTTAGCAATGACTTCAGGAGCTTATGGGCCCACAACTGCTAAAGTCTCTGGGTCATACGTGAAGATTAGCTTACTACGGTACAAAATGATAAGAATGAGGCTGATGTTTGGAGACGTGACGGCAGGGGACTCTGTGGAGACAAGGCTGTTATTGGAGGAGCTGCTCTTTGCGGTTCTGACAGCTGATCAGGAGTGACAGACAGGCATATGGACATAAAGGAAGTCTCCCAAGTGGCGCCCTGCTGCAGTTATTTGCCCATCCAGATCTGTCACCATGTCCTCTGGTTTCTAATATTTCGCAAAGCAGGAGCAAACTATAGTAAATCTAAGAAGCATAACAGCCACAGAAAGCCACAGTCTTCCAATCAAGACTCAACTGGAGTTGCAGGTTTGTTTGTCCACTTAGTCCAATCAGTCAGCTAGCAGCGAAACAGCAAAGACCTTCCTGACTGGGGGACTCTGAGGAGACAGCCTTCTAGGGTTGAATTAAATGGCAAGGTAATGTCCATCTGGAATGGCCTGCTTAGTAGAGATGGTTGTTGTGGAAAGAAGACCTTTATAAGTACAGCTAGGGCTGGACAACAATTCAATATCAATATATATTGCAATATAAAATGTTTCAATAACAATGATATTCATTCATTCATTATCTGTAAGCACTTATTCAGTTCAGGGTCGCGGTGGGTCCTGGAATCATTGGGCGCAAGGCAGGAATACACCCTGGAGGGGGCGCCAGTCCTTCACAGGGCAACACAGACACACACACACATTCACTCACACACTTTTGAGTCATCAATCCACCTACCAACGTGTGTTTTTGGAGTGTGGGAGGAAACCGGAGAAACCCACGCAGACACAGGGAGAACACACCACACTCCTCACAGACAGTCACCCGGAGCAGGAATCGAACCCACAAGCTCCAGGTCCCTGGAGCTGTGTGACTGCGACACTACCTGCTGTGCCACCGTGCCGTCAAGTCATTGTCAACATTTCTTTAAAAGATACACAGTGCCACAGATGGGACACATCACTCTAAAGAAGCACAGCATCCTGCGTGTTAATGAGCAGTTGTTCAGTTCCTATTTTCCAAAGTGTGTCCTTCTGAATTGGTAAGTTTCTTTGGAACAGAGCACTGCAGTGAATGAATGGACAAATTAATACTGTGCAATGGCAATAAGGTTATCTGCTCTTCAATAACGCCTGTATTTAAAGGAACACTAGGTAAGATTTGGGTTAGGAAAACTACACTTTTAATTGGGTAACCTAGGAACACTAAGTATGATTTGCTCCTGGGGCTCCCCCTAGTGTAACTAAGTTTCACAGCACTGTTCCTGAAATCAATGAGGTGGGAGGGAAATGAGTGTGGTTACCTACCCTCCTTCAAAAGATACATAGTGCAGTTTCTGCAGTGCTAAGCTCAGAGTAGAAATGACAGAGGCTCTATTCTCCCTACTACAGCCCAGTGAACATTACAATGATTTTGAAGGTGTAATTTTAAGGTACAAATATTACATAGTGTTCTTTAAGTGTGTACTTGGGCACTGATCCACCACAACCTAGCATTAGCATCACTAGAAGCTTATTACAGCAGAAATATCCGCATCCCGAATGCAGTGAGACATTAGGGCTCACAACGGCGTAGTCACAACTCTGCCACATCCATGAATAATCAGATGCGGTCCCAGCAGTCAGTCTGCTGTTTCTAATTAGCTTTCTGTTTTAAAGTGGCAGATAAATTCTTCCAATTCCAGCAGGAGACAGAGCTCCGTTCTCAGCGTTGTGCAGAGAGAGAGAGAGAGAGACGCTGCTGCCTGGTGAGTCAGACCCAGACTGAACGAACACACACTGAGAACTTTGTCTTCCATAATCGAACACCAAACTTCCCCGTTCTCCTGGATGGTTTTGTCGGTGTAATGCCGAAGACAGTTGTCAGGATCTCCAGCAATAATGGGCCAAACAGACTGAGAATGTCACAAGATGGGGAAACCCATTAGACTGATTTCCACTGTTATATTGTCTTGCTCCACAGCCAATGGAGATCATTATTTTCTCTCGATGAATGCCCATTTGCTGCTCCACTGCCACAGGCAAAGCTGTATACAACAACAGCACTGGTGTTCCTGAAAAGCACTGATGGTTCTAAATCTACTGGGCGCAGAAGGAGGGACAGAGTGAGGAGAGTTCATCACACTTGGTAATGAGGTAAACTTATCTAGCCAATAAGATTACAGGACTGAATTACAGTTGCCCAAAAGCAGGACACATCACTGGACTAGATGGTTTCCTACGTAGTGTTCTCCCTGAGTCTGCTTGGGTTTCCTTCCACAGCCCAAATGCACACTGGGAGGTGGACTGGCTGTCTGACATAGTCTATAGGCATGAGTGTTTGAGTGACTGGGTGAATGCATAACATTTTCCACATTTATGAGTATTATGAGGGACTGAATAAACGTGTGAAATCGTCCACAGGTGGGTGGGAATGACTGTGTGAGTGTGTGAATGACTGTGTGAGTGACTGGGTGAGTTTGTGAATGACTGGGTGAGTGTGTGAAATTGTCCACAGGTGTGTGTGTGAGACTAAGTGAGTGTCTGGGTGAGTGTGTGAAATTGTCCACAGGTTTGTGTGTGAGACTAAGTGAGTGTCTGGGTGAGTGTGTGAAATTGTCCACAGGTTTGTGTGTGAGACTAAGTGAGTGTCTGGGTGAGTGTGTGAGACTGGGTGAGTTTGTGAGTGACTGTGAGTGTGTGAAATTGTCCACAGGTGTGTGTGTGAGTGACTGGGTGAGTTTGTGAGTGACTGGGTGAGTGTGTGAGTGACTGAATGAATGTGTGAAATTGTCAACAGATGGGTGTGAATAATTGGGTGAGTGTGTGAAATTGTCCACAGGTGTGTGTGTGAGACTGAGTGAGTGTGTGAGTGACTGAATGAATGTGTGAAATTGTCAACAGATGGGTGTGAATAATTGGGTGAGTGTGTGAAATTGTCCACAGGTGTGTGTGTGAGACTGAGTGAGTGTGTGAGTGACTGAATGAATGTGTGAAATTGTCAACAGATGGGTGTGTGAGACTGAGTGAATGTGTGAGTGACTGTGTGAAATTGTCCACAGGTGTGTGTGTGAGACTGAGTGAGTGTGTGAGTGACTGGGTGAGTGTGTGAGACTGGGTGAGTTTGTGAGTGAGTGTGTGAGTGACTGAATGAATGTGTGAAATTGTCAACAGATGGGTGTGAATAATTGGGTGAGTGTGTGAAATTGTCCACAGGTGTGAGTGACACTGGGTGAGTGTGTGAGTGACTGTGTGAAATTGTCCACAGGTGTGTGTGAGACTGAGTGAGTTTGTGAGTGACTAGGTGAATGTGTGAGTGACTGGGTGAGCGTGTGAAATTGTCCACTTATATGAGGATGAGTGACCACAGATGTGAGTGTATGTTGCCCAGTGAACGGGTTCCCTGTCTAGGATGTGTAGGTGCTTCCGTGTGCCCAATGATTGCTTGTAGGCTCTCGACACCACCATGACCCTGAATAAGGATAAAGCGTTTATAGAGGATGAATGAATGAATAAACGAATGAAGCGTGCAATCAAGAAAAACCTGGGTCCTTATATAAGAGACTCCTAAGTGCTTGAATGCGTTCCTGGAAGTTATGCCCACGAACCATGGCCAAACTTTACCAACGTCACTTCTATGAGGCAATATCCAGTGAGCTGGAGGGCCAGAAATGTAAAATGAGTCACAATAACAAGTCAGACTACATCAGTGAGGAGTTGACATGGGACTGTCTTACAGTAACAGCAGTTCACATGTCACCTAACTCTAACCCTAACCCTAGGCAAGAGTTTAGCTGCTCTGGTCTCATTCATGTAGTTTCCCATTAAGCTTTCCCTTAATGTCTCTCTACCTCCCTCTCTCCCTGTCTATCACCCTCCTGCTCTCACTTTGCTGTCCCCGTTCTTCTATTCCTAGACACAATGCAACAGCTCGGCTCCTCTCAATGCGGCTGTCTAAAAGCGACTGTTCCCCGAGAGAGAGAGAGAAGCTGGCAGCTCTCTGTGACATCCCACCCCACCCCCACACACACCCTCCCCCATCACTACAGTAACAGCACAGATATATGCTCCTAAATCAGCTGGGATGTTGTGCTGTCTTAGCGACATTAGCTCAAGCGACATCATCAGGCCCAGAGCATCTCCCAGTCATTCGCTCCTCCAATCCTAAAAACATCCCAGAATATTCCAGGAAGGTGTTTCTGGTCATGCTTCCACTGTGCAAACTCAAAACCATGGGTCTGAAAGGATGTAGAGATATCAAGAAGACTTTTTGGGTGAGAACTAGAGAAAACAACCAACTTCTAGGACTGAAATTTGGAGCAAATCTTCAGAGACTCACCAGGGCACACAGTCTTCCTGTCGAATGTTCTTCTGGTACTCATCCCAAATGCACTGGTTATTGCTCCATTGTGTTCCTTGTCAAATGAAAGAAGAGATTGGAATGTGGAAATGTATTCCGACATCCAGTACAGGGGAATTTATACGGACTCGAAAACAGAATACAAGAGAAAGTAATTGGACACAGGAAGGCACAATATTCAATAGCTGCCGTGGCCACTTTATTGATCCTTTTTTGTGGAGGTGGAATGTGTTTACAGTCTGGGGCTGGAGAGACTTCACCCAAAACAAGTTAACCAAACAAACAAGTTGATTTGAAAAAAGCGAAAGGAAGGACGGAGTCTGGAGCTCTGTACAGTCTTTATTGGCATTACCCAAAACGCAGGAGCATTTGATTTACATAGAAAAAAAGGGAAATTATTGATGAAAATCCTGTTGATGTCCTAACGTTACAGACAGTAGAGCAGGCAGCATACAACAGATGCAGGCTGAAATGTTTAGCATTGGTTTAGCTCACTTTTCAGGACTCGTGTTTTGAAAAGATCTCAGCAGGCTTGCGTTTTAAGTAAAAAATAAAAACACAGTGGAGTTCCTGTTTGTTTATTTGTTTTTTAAAACATTACCAACATTCACTTGAAACAGCAAAACTGCAGAAATGTGATGAAATGAGTGTATACTGAGGTCAAAATTTACAAGATGTTTCTGTAGCACGCTACACAGATAGTAGGGTGACCAGACATCCTCTTTTACCCGGACATGTCCTTTTTTTAAACTTAAAAAAATGTCCGGGCGGAATTTCACAAACGTCCGGGATTTTGTTTTTCTAGAGCTTACATAGAACTTCGAGAAGGTTCGTTCACAAACTAGTCCCGCCCTCCCCTACTCTGATTGGTTCGCTTGAGTGAGAAGGGGGCGTGTTGAAGTAGCCTAAAATCTTCTAATTGGACGGTCTGACTGTAGAGCTACCGTTATTGGTCGATAACCTTCTCTGTAAACAAGAGAGACGTGTCCTCTTTTTCACCATCTCAGATCTGGTCACCCTAACAATTGGGGAATTACTCAGGCCCTGGTCTGGCCCGTATGCCACATATAATGATGGCATCTGAGTGGCCCACTCCCACATGCCACATGAGGACCACATATCTCCAGAAGTCATTGTTTGAACTCACATCCATAGCTTTGCCAGACGTGGGCCGGGTCTGTTTAGGGTCATGTGGGCCACTTCTGGTTCACATGCAGTTTGCCAGCACAGACAGCGGGGTCAGCAGTGCCGTATCTTTACCAGAGATGGCCCACATGCGCCTGCTATCTGGTTAGGGCCTGATCTCTGGTGGAAATGTGATGGAGGATAAAAATAGTTGGAATGCATGCAAGCCAGCTGTTAAATAGCTGTAAAAATAATGGTAAGCATAAACAATTCTAAGCACGATACAAGGGCATTTAGATTCATATAACAGCTACATAAACAAGTGCGGTTCATATTCAAAAGGGAATTCCACTGATTTGTCAAACTTTCTCTGTAATTACAAAGTGGTTTGAAGTAAAATGCTCTGTTCTAGAAAAATGTTCAGATGCCAAATTAGTTTCCAAGGTTGGTACCAGAGATCTGAAGAAAATTATAAACATTAGACAGTGATATTCAATTATGGTCCAATACATCTTTGGCCTAAAATATATAAATAATCACACATTATTAAACGCATGAAGTATGTAACATTTCTGTAAGGACTTGATGGTATTCAGCCATGAGAAGCCTGAGGTTACGTAGATTAGATGTGAGGCAATGTCATACTCACAGGTTTGGGATTTACCAATGTTTGATCTTTTACCAATATTAACATTACATTAAATAATAAAAATAAAAAAACTGTTATGCATAATCTTTCAAAGAATCAGTGGAATTTAGAGTCATCCTTTTTCAACATTATCTTCCACATCTGTTGGACTATAATTATGCATCATACAGAAACTCCATTGGCTGCTGTAATAATGAAACACTTTAAACGTATTACCATCATTGATTGACCACATGCTAAAAATGCTGGAGAGTTTAGGATAAAAGTGGTGGAGCACTGTTTTCAACAAAATACAAAATAAGAATAATAATAAATAAATAATGGAATGCTGTATATTTTTTCTCAGAACTGTATATACACAAATACTGAATGTACAGGTTAATACAACCTTTGAGTTCTATTATATATATTATATAACATCTTCTTAAACCTCAAGAGGATAAAACTTTTCCCCACTTTATGGAATTCAAACAACGTTGCACAAACAGGCACAGTAACTCTGACGGCACAACGTCATGCACCTAGTCAACACCACATACAAAACCTAAGGGTTACAGCATAGAAACGTGGATCACAGGTCTGTTTTGCTTCATACACCACAGTGCAAAACCGTTTGGGGGAAAAATACTGACTGTTAGGAAGAATGGAGCACCCATCACAAAAACCAGACACGGGCACCACGTCAGTCGGGTTGTTGAAAATCCAAGGTAACAGACACACGGTTAACAATCATACAAAGAGATCAAAGCAAAACTTTATTTAAATCTATGTTCTTAAAGTTGATATTCTTCTGAATATGTATTTGTTATTCTTTAAACGTTCCCAGAAACTAGATCAACACTTGTGTCTTCGATGCATTACAAAACGGAAGAGAAATCACAATATTGACACCGAATGCATGAAAACAACAAAAGATTAAACATATGTATGTGTAAGTGTTTTATCCCTGCAGTAACTTAATAGCAAACATGTTTCTGTACCCATTTACTGTCTCATAATGTTAGAAATACAAATAAAAGCATTTTTAATTGCAATGTTAAATCAGTTAATAACAAGCTTCCTGTGACTTAATGATGTTTGCCCTTAGGATTCGTGTAAAGTACACTCTTAAAAACAAAAGTTCCAAAATGGTCATGGGATTTTTATTTTATTTATATATTAATTATTTTTTTTGGTACAGAACCATCACATTACATCATTGCCAATGGAACAAAACATTGTATCTCCATTTGTATTAGTTTTGATATATTATGAAAATGCTTATCTTCCATAGAAACGCTCTAAAATGAATTGGAAAACATCCAACTCTATTGACTCCCATTCACTTTTCTTTCTCATGTAAAGTTAGTTTCTTGGAGATCATATGGAGGTTTGAAGACTTTCTTATTTACATTAAAACTTCCACTGAAAGATTGTTCAAAGGACCAAATGTTAATTCTATGGCATTTCTCCATAGACCATATTTTGGGATTTTTTTTTGTGAAGAGTGTAGGTCACAGGAGATTGGAAGACAAAGTCGAGGGTGGTCAGTAGGAGGTGGGTCCAGATGAGGTGTAAGTGCCCACCTGACTGTACTCTGATTGGCCAAAGTCTCCCGTTGCGCTGAAGCCTCCTCCTGATTGGTCGAAAGTGCCCTGGCTGTAGGATTGCTGCTGGTTGAAGGCAGTGGCTTGTTTTTCTGGAGCTGATGAGGGGTAGTGGGCAGCTCCGCCCTTGTGCCAGCCAGTCTCTTTAAACACAAACCAGATGTTTCCCGCCCACAGAACAAAGTTCAAGTAACCGAACACCTGGAATTACAATGAAAATTTTACATTAATAAAGATACATAATTCACCAAATCTCAATTTCCCCTTTTGCCCTGAATGTAATCAATCGTCTAAGGGTTGTTCGGTGACTGAAGCAAGCTCCTTTAATGTTGCACTGTAGCTACAATGCTAATGTAGTTAACAAGTAATAGAAATGGAATTCTGATCTTGTGCTGCTTCTGACATTAAGTGCAGGTATTTTAGAATAGCTCCGCCCCCTCATGTGGGTCTCTCCTATCACAGCTGTGGACCTGTGTTTATGTGAGAATGCAAATACAAGGTTAAATGCAGCAAAAACAGAGAAGAAACAAAAGAACCAAACAAAAACGACTAAAATCCAGAGCTTCAGCTCCTTGCTCCTCACCGCTGTGTACTCGGGTTGGAGTGAACAACGAGTGGCTCATTATCATTTAAAGGAACAGGCGCTGAAAATGGTCGTTCTGATCTGTGGGGTTTGATCTTTGTGGTGTTTTGACCAAAGCAGACAAATTGTTTAAGACTCAGAACTGTGTTCACTTGTGAAAAAAGGGTAGAATCATCTTTAACTTGCTTAAAACTCAGTAAACCTCTAAACTAATTTCAAACACTTGCTTATGTTGTTTCAGACAATAGCCTGTAGTCTGCTGTCTCTAGAAAAAGACAAAAGTAAACTGCATAAAAGCAAGCAACAGTAGAGGCAATGGGCAGCTGTTATAAAAGGTTTTAGACTGAATGAGTAAATGCTACAGTACCACAGAGGTATTGAGGCCTGACCAGATGGGTCCATACGCAGAGCTGCACTTGTTGGCCTGCACTTTACAGGCGGACATCAGCAGAATGACCTCGTCTGGATCTGTGGCCACTTTAACATCTGACAGACCCTTGGCCCAGGCTGAGGAACTGACCAGCCACATGAATGAGAAGACCACCGTCACTATGAAGTCCTGAAAGTGAACCAGTTTACAGTTTAATGCATTATGGTCCAAGTGAGTGACCACAGCAGCAATTGTTGTATTTTTATATACTATATAAGATTAAAATATTATTAAATAAACAAAGCTATTTCCTGTCTCTTAGTTATTCAAACCCCCATGATGCCACAGCCATCTGTGGCTCTGAGTCCAAATGAGGATAGTCTTTATCTCTCCCCATGACACGATTGGTAGTGTGACATCTGTTAACTGAACTGGTTTGTGTTCTCCTCCAAAAGTGTTGAACTCAAATGATGCGACACTAGTAGCAGTTTGAGTTGCTGTTGCAGTGCTTCGAATACATCCCATGCTAGCATTCAATCTCTTATATACAGGGGGTCCTCAACTTACGACATTGATCCGTTCCTACGTCTCATCGTAAACCGATTTTCGGTGTAAGTTGGAACATACGTACATACTGTACGTAAATAACATACTGTAAGCCCTTATCCTATCCTAACACCTATCCTCCTCAGTCCCGAGCCGCGTAACCGTGTATTCTTCCGCCGCGCCACACCACACACGAAGTTCACGTTACGACGTTTACGACGCAAAACCACTTAAGTCGAAACAAGGCTTTATACAGTCAATGGGAGATGTGTCGTAACCACGAAACATCGTAACTCGGGACTGACGTAACCCGAGCATCTCCGGCAGTTAGTTACGGAGTAACACTTTATTTCCTATCACTGATTAAAAGATGCACAAGGTTTTATTTATTGTTTGAAAGCAGCCCTGAGACATTAGATGATTAAAGGGCAAAAATAGTTACGTTTTAAAAGGTGAAGACACTGTTCTGTTTTATTTAGACCTTCTTGGCTACCTCACATATTTGACTGCTGCAAGTTAACCAGGGTAAAGGTATAAAGACTTTTAGATGCTTACTATGAAAGGTCCACGGTTGTTCTCACGATACTTGTTCTGGAAGAAGATGTAGATGACTGTGGCCAGCAGCGAGTAAAGGAAGGCAAAGACAGCGATGGTGACAAAGAACTCAGCAGAAGACGAGAAGTCTCCGACCAGGAAGAGACGCTCCTCACTTCTGCCTTCACATTTGGGCACGTCAAAGTAAATCTGGTTCAACCTGTAACAGAACAGAGCAGAGGTAGGAGATACAAGCTTACAGATTTGTTTATGCTTACAGTTCACAGTAAGTGATACTATGTCCTCCTAAATTTCTCTGCGCAAGTTTGAGTAACACTAATGGAGACCTTGAAGCAGTTTGAGAGTCTTCCGAGGGAGGTTGAGGGAGGTTTTGAAAGTATGTTTAAAGGGTGACCAAATGTCCTCTTTTACCTGGATATGTCCTCTTTTTGGGAATGGGAAAATGTGTGTCTGGACTGGATATTCATTGAATATATTCATTCATTGTCTGTAGTAGTCTGGAGCCTACTCGGAATCACTGGGCACAAGGCAGGAACACACCCTGGAGGGGGCGCCAGTCTCTCACAGGGCACCATACACTCACACCCTCACACCTACAGACACTTTCGAGTCGCCAACCCACCTAACAATGTGTGTTTTTTGGACCATGGGAGGAAAATGGAGCACCCGGAGGAAACCCACACTGGAGCTGTGTGACTGTGACACTACCTGCTGCACCACTGCTGGTCAAATGTCCAAGATTTCACACTGATTACACCTCAGGATTTTTTCAACACTCGATACAGAATACAGCTTTAAGGCCATCTGTTTAATTTCTGTTTTTTCACCGCAGTCACAACAGTCAATTTAATAATGCAGCCTACAAATGCTTAAACACAAAGATTACCTAACTTTTTTTTTATCAGTGTATTTTATAATTTTTCTTACGTTGTCATGAAAAAGTTATTACAGAAAAAATGTAATGTAATTTTTTTGTTTATGTCTTTATTTTACTTATTTTCTTAAAAAATCTCTCTCTCTCTCTCTCTCTCTCTCTCTCTCTCTCTCTCTCTCATACACACACCTTGCCACAGCCCTTTAACTTAGGTCTAATTGGAGCCCACTGGGCACAACATCCTTACCACAATGGGCACCCATGTGTCCTCAGTGTCCTCTGTTTAAAAAACAAAATACCTTCACCTTAATTTACAGAAACAAATTGGGTCACTATTGATTTCTAATGGTGTTCTCCCTGTGTCTGCATGGGTTTCCTCTGGGTGACTGTCTGTGAGGAGTGTGGTGTGTTCTCCCTGTTTCTGCGTGGGTTTCCTCTGGGTGACTGTCTGTGAGGAGTGCAGTGTGTTCTCCCTGTGTCTGCGTGGGTTTCCTCCGGGTGACTGTCTGTGAGGAGTTGGTGCGTTCTCCCTGTGTCTGCGTGGGTTTCCTCCAGGTGCTCCGGTGTCCTCCCATAGTCCAAAAACACACATTTGTAGGTGGATTGGCGACTCAAAAGTGTCCGTAGGTGTGAGTGTGTGAGTGAATGTGTGAGTGTGAGTGTGTGTTGCCCTGTGAAGGACTGGTGCCCCCTCCAGGGTGTATTCCCGCCTTGCGCCCAATGATTCCAGGTAGGCTCTGGACCCCCGTGACCCTGAACTGGATAAGGATTACAGATGAATGAATGAATGTATTAATGATTTATAATGATGAATGAATGATGAATAAGTGTAGATAGACACTTAGAGTAAGAGCAGAAAATGTTATTGTGAGATCCACAACACATCCACAAATGATCAGATGTTTTTTTTTTTTTGGCATGAAATGTTTACAGAGTGCTAAGGACAAACGATTTCAGTACTTGGTTGCACTTTATCAATTGGCCTGTCAAATATCCACCAGTCAACAAACAGCCTCCAGCCCATCTGGTGTATTCCTCCCTTGTAAAGTTCAGGTTCAATTCAATCAATAATCTTTCCAGCAAAGCAGAGATACAGTGCAATAAAGGAAACAAGACATAAGGGATGACTCTGGACATGGTTGGTACAAGCACAGAGCCAGTGCCTGAGGGGAAGTGGCAGGTGTGAGATGAGAGGAGACAGCCTCAACCAGCATCCAGCTCACCTGCCCTTTTACCACTCTGCCTCGCAGGGATACTACTCACTGGAGATGGAGTTTCACACTGATAATAATTTCCCTATCTCACGGTGCCATCGTTTTCCAGCTCATCTGCGTGTGATTTCCATGGAATGGGAGACTGACTCTTATAAAAGCAGGGATAGGGAGATCTGAGGGATGCTTCAAAGACTTTTTGACAGCCTCCACACACCATGTGAATGTGTGAGTGTGTAAGTGTTTGACTTCAGGGGCAGACCTATATTTAAAATTTTTTTTAAATATAGAACTACACCTGATTGTTTCTACACTTTTTGTCCATGTTATCAGCATCACTGGGTGCACTTTGAAGTTCTACAATTACAGATTGTGGTGTGTTAGCAGGTGTTGTGCTGGTACGAGTGGATCAGACACAGCAGTGCTGCTAGAGTTTTTGAACCCCTCAGTATCACTGCTGGGCACAACGTCCTGTGTCCACATATGAAGGACTAGAAGACGACTAACACAAACTTTGCAGCAACAAATAAACTACTGTCTCTGACTTCGCAGCTACAAGGTGGACCAATGAGGGGTAGGTGTGTCTAACAGACTCGGCAGTGAGTGGACACGCTGTTTGAAGAGAGAAGAAGAGGTGTGTAAGATTTTGGACCACATAGTGCCCGCTGCAGGTGTTCTGTTTGATTCTAAATACTAAAACCCGTGTATGTGGCCACTGAGCCTGTGATAGGGATAGGTCAGGCAGAGATTCGGACAATAAACTCTGGAATATTCTGTTATGTTTATTAATCTGCAGTAAATTTGAACAAATTAACATTCACGTTAGTCGTCAATGTTGCTGAGGTGGTTTTATTAACATATATTGAAAGCTACCTGTCCCATTTATTTACTTTGGACCTTTGATTTACCTCCAGAAATGCTCAAAATTAGAAACCAAATACACACACAATGAACAAATATCTGAATACCCAAATATTTGGGGCCAGTCTGATTGTTCAGAAAATCAGCTCTCAGCGCCTGCTGTAAAATTAAAACTGCACTTCGGCTCCCAGCATTGCTCCGTTCACTGAGTCGTTCGCTAAGTTGTGCGCTACACGGTGCCACTAAGAGCACAGAGTGTACACAAATAAACTAGACCGTCATGGAGGTGTTCTAATTTGAGGCATAAAGCTGACAAAATGAACTGTAGCTTTGCTATGCTTCATTGTAAGCAGGTTGCTGTTTTAGGCTTCGTTCAAGACTTTTATGTTGACAAGGCTGAATACATGTGGAGTGGAGGGTTGCCTTTATCGCCACATTTATCCAAAAAAACAAAGATCCGAATCTCAAAATTATAAACCGAATACCTACCCAATGAAAGAATATCTGAATGTTCGGGGCTAGCCCTACTTCATACCCCTCTGACCAACACTTGGCATTAGACATGAGGACCATAGGCTCATGTGGCCCTGCTCCAATGCTTCCAGTCTAGTGAACAGTGATTAAACAAACTGCAAATCACAAAGATATATCAAACTTCAGCCTTTCATTGTCAGTCTATTGTGGAATAGTAGCAGGTTTTTGTCTCTTGAGAATGATGTTACATGACTTTTTCCGACAGCAACAGGTGAGGACACTGACAGAGTGATTTATAGAAAGATCCATTACATTTTAGCACTTCTTTTCATCAGACTGTGATTTCAGCCAACACAAATACATCTGAAAAAACCAAGGCTGTTCATTCATCGTATCTGGGAACTGCCATATCTGTTTCACAAGTGTCCTGACACCTTCGTGGGAAGAGAAATGTTTAGAAAGTGTCATGTAGATCGTTTGAACGAGGGCTTTAAAAAAAAAAAAAATCACCTCAATCAACTCAGCTAACGAATGAGCTATTCATCACTTTAGCACATTCAGGACTAGGACCTCAGCTGGAGCACATGAATGACAGCATTTAGACACACTCAGAGAGAGAGAGAGAGAGAGAGAGAGAGAGAGAGAGAGAGAGAGAGAGAGAGAGGGGTGGGACTCAGGGTTTATGTGTCACATATGTGTCATTCTTCAACAATTATAAACTAAATCTAATTTACAAACTCTTTACTTTCACTAAAATTAAATGAAGTATAGAATTTCGGTAAAACTGACCCCACTAAGCTACATCACTGACTGTCAGTTCTGCTATATAAGCATGTTGTACATTACAATATAAAATTAGCAAGCTCTATATACAACTCACCTGAAAGGATAAGCGAAGTTGATGTTGATGCTGAGGTTGCTGTCCGTCTTGTTGACGCAGTCAACACTAACCCGCAGCTGACCAGAGTAGCCTCCACATGTCGCGAAAGCAAAGATGGCAAAGAGCTGTGGACACATCACAAAACGCCACAATTTCATGTTGCATCCTTATATGGTCATGGTATCTACTGAATGGTCATTTGATCTATACAAGCTCCACCCACAAAATGATCTTTCATTGGCAGGTTGGACAAGACTTTAAAAGTTTAACCCTTTACACCTATAGAGTTCAGGTTGGATACTGTTATCTTTATGTTGAACAGGGTTATTGTCAGCATCGTCCAATCATGCAACAGTATGTGTTTGTGGGTAGAGCTTAGAAAGGTCAATGAAGCCACTGGACTCCTGTGAAGCTCAGTGCCCCCGGAGCTGTTTGTCAATTGATTTGAGACAATGCTGATGTTTTACTTTGTGTCAATAACTAGGCTAACCCTACCTTCTCTCTCTCTCTCTCTCTCTCTCTCTCTCTCTCACTCTCTCTCTCTCTCTCTCTCTCTCTCATTTTCTCTTTTTTCTTTTATTCTATATTCTCTCTCCCCCCATTTTTTATTCTCTTTCCACCCTTATACACTCTGCTTCTTTTATTCAGGCCCCAGCACTGGCGGGAAGGCTAGCTTTAATAAGCATGGAAGACAAGCTCGCCCACAGCTAAAGTGACTGGTCTGAAACACATTATCTGAGCAATGTGCAGAGAATGGGCTCCCTCAGAGAGAGGTAATACTTTTCACTGCGCCCAGGTAGTGCTTGTATCGAGCCGGCAGATATGTAGTGAAAAATTGAAAAATCAGAGGTAAGTGCATATTGGCAAATATCTGGAGGTTCCTTTTCAAGTGTTTATTGTATATTTTGAATGAAAATTGCCCCCTCAGCTGAAGACCCAGCGATGTGGGAAAGGGATATCATGATGCAGGCGAAAATAAAATGAAAGAAAATGAAATGCAAGGCCCACTTTGATGGTTCTTTTACAAATCAAATGTGGCTGCTAAGATAAAAATCATCTGAAAGAATGAATGAATAAATGTTCTGGGGTGGGATATATCCTCTCTCACTTTCTCTCTCTCTGCATACATAAAACATACACTTGTTCTTGTGTAAAGGGCTGCTCTTTTTATTTTAAATATAATTGTGCTACAACAAAAACACACCCATGGGAAACAAAGGGGTACGTCATTTATTAAAGAAAAACTCTTGAATAAAATCTTGAATTTCACTTGTATTTTTGCCTCTGAATTATATTTAAGACTACACACCAGAGTAGATTAAAATCTACATTTTTAAAATTATAATCACGTATCACTGATTCCACCACTCCTGTAACGATGCAGCTGATTTGCCATCTTTACGGCAGTGTATTTTTATGCCACAAAACATTAGACAAGGAGCAAGTACCCCTGGACATCACTGGGAGTCTTATGCAGCATGGTCAGTTTAGCCACTGATGAGTCCAGCCCTCATGAGTTCAGCAGCCCCATCTGGATTCACTAATTCACTACTAATTTAACTGAAAATGACTGGAGCTAATCCAGATGGCAACGTTTGTCACACGCAAATGGAAAATGGCACTAAGAATCACCACATGTTTCTGAATTAGTCTAATTTGCAAAAAAAATGATGAGACAAATTCTTTCTGGATTCCGCAGCTGTGTTGCTATCTGTTTAGACAATGTAGCTGCCTGTTAACCAAAGCTAACGCTAACATTGTTAGCATCTTCCGTAAATGACCACATTCTTAAATGCGCATGCACATAAAGGTTTTGAGACGCTCTTTCAACAGTAATTTACACCTAGTGTTGACACAGTTTGGCTGGAGCCACTGAGCATGAACGGTTTGATGTGTTCTCCCTGTGTACGCGTGGGTTTTCTCCGGGTGCTCCGGTTTCCTCCAACACACGTTGGAGATGAATCAGCGAGTCAAAAGTGTCCACACGTGTAAATGTCTGAGTGAATGTGTGAGTGTGTGTCGCCCCCTCAAGGGTGTGTTCCTGCCTTGCGCCCAGTGATACCAGGTAGGCTCCGGACCCACAGTGACCCTGAACTGGATAAGCGTTTACAGACAATGAATGAATGAATCAACAGATATATACACATTGATAAACATATGTGCTCTTACATATCACAAACTGCAACAGAGATCGTCTGTCTGGGTCTAATCTTAAGACTGCTAATTGCACAGGAATCCCAGAAGTGCCCCCTTTGATGGACAGACGAGCTCTGGTGGATATCTGATCTCACTTTTGAAATATTTTGTGCCGTAGAACTGTAAAAGCATTGAATAATTAATGAAGAAAAAAGTCTGCTCCTGCTAATGTGGAACTAAGGAAGCTCTAACTGCTCTACAGAGACACAGCCATTTAAACCTGTTGATTATGAATTGAATATGATTTCAGGCCAGGTTTGTATCGAGGCAGGATTAGTCTTAATATAACTGGCAGCATTACTGTAGATCATAAACCACAGAATATTATATAAGCCTTTCATTACCATACTGAAAATGATAAAGCCTTAATACAACAAGTGCCTGTTGTTATAACTCTGTTGCACTGACGCTGACTAAAGCAGCTGTCAAAAGTCTATTAAAAGTGCGAGTGTTATCATATATTTCCAACTTAAACAACAGAAAAAGACAAAAATCCATGTTTCTATGGATACAAGACTCCAGATTCATGTCTCAGAAGTGGAATAAATCAACAACGTCCTAAAACATTTAAACAACATCCAAGATTAGTACTGGACCTCACTAATGATCCTGCAGTGGGATGCCATTAAATCCTCACGGAAGTGTGACAGTGTCTCCCGAGTAGGAAAAGTATATGACAAGTATTAAACACTTAAAAATGCAAAAATCATAAAGATTCTGCGGCTACACAAGGACCAACACTAATATCTAAAAGTCCTACAGCTTTAGACACAAGGGCAGAAAATTATTGACCCCGTCACTTACCGGAGCGAATATGACCATACACATTTAAACGCAAAGCAGAGATCCAGCTCCAGAGCTCCAGGAACTCTCACCACCCCAAATCATTTAGATACAAGAGGATCCTTCACACACACACAGCGAGAGAGAGAGAGAGAGAGAGAGAGAGAGAGAGAGAGAGAGAGAGAATTCTACTGTTCTACACCTCTCCTGCTCTCGAGGAGCATTTACAGACAGAAAGGGGGAGGGGGGGGGGACTCTTAGTGACTCTCAGGCTTTAACACTGTGGAGTGTCTCTCAAACACACACACACACACACATAAAGGAAGATAGGAAGCTCCTACAGGAGGGAATCACCCAGATATGCAAAATTATCAGAGTCATTATTCTCTTTCATTGTCTCACACACACACACACACACACACACACACATACAATTTTTAAAAATATGTACAATCATCTAAATTTTGATGAGCCTAAGCATTCTGTGTTCTGGAACATTCTGTGGGAAACTCTAGGCCTATTATATAATGTATATCATTATCTAAATGTCATAATTACATATTCCATATGTCAGGACTGACATGACTGTCTTTTATTTATCTCACTCTCTCTCTCTCTCTCTCTCAGTCTCTCACACTCTCTCTCTCTCTCTCTCCCACTCTCTCTCTCTCTCACACACTCTTTTATCTCCCTCTCTCTCTCACTCTCTCTCTCTCTCACTCTCTCTCTCCCACTCTCTCACTCTCTCTCTCACTCTCTCTCTCCCACTCTCTCTCTCTCTCTCTCTCTCTCTCTCTCTCTCTCAGTCTCTCACACTCTCTCTCTCTCTCTCTCCCACTCTCTCACTCTCTCTCTCTCTCACACACTCTTTTATCTCCCTCTCTCTCTCACTCTCTCTCTCTCTCACTCTCTCTCTCCCACTCTCTCACTCTCTCTCTCACTCTCTCTCTCCCACTCTCTCACTCTCTCTCTCTCTCACACACTCTTTTATCTCCCTCTCTCTCTCACTCTCTCTCTCTCACTCTCTCTCTCTCTCCCACTCTCTCTCACTCTCTCTCACTCTCTCTCTCACTCTCTCACTCTCTCTCTCACACTCTCTCTCACTCTCACTCTAACTTATTGAGGAGGCTGCAGGATTTAGCGTCTATTACACTGTTCAATGACCAGAGCAGAATACAGCCTCGCAGTCCATCATCCGTCTGCACCAGACTTTACAACCTGCACAGACTCATCAGTTACATTCGTGAGGTACAGTCCCTTGCCACTTTATTACAAACACAAACTGCAAACATCCACCCACAGGCCACTCTATTAGAAACACCTACTTTGTATTTCTCCTAAATTGCCACTTCATTAACAGCAGGTAAATGGCAGCTGGTATTTCAGAGAAGGGTAAAGAAAAACAAGGGAGATATAAGATTTTTCATCCTATAGTGACAGTGGTGTAATGGAAGTACTGGCTCCAAAACGTGTCTCTTGTTCTAAAATACACCCAACACCAGTCAGACAGGGTCCGAAACACACGGGTCACAATTACAACCTGCTCATTCCACTCTCATTCCACCATCCATCCATCCGCTGTGATCTCCGTCTCGTAGCCTCAATGTATAGAGCTTGTCTGGAATATTAACCAATCCCAGCTGGTTTTGCCACTCTCTGGCAATGACACGATGACACAATAGCAATGTAACTATGTGTTATTATACACAAAACCCATTGATAGGGAAAAATAGAATTGATAAAGTCTGAAATAAAAAGAAACACTCACCAAAGAAGTGTTGAAAACGATTTGGTAGATACTTTTATTTTAAATTTACAACCAGGAAACTGTGCTCTAAATCCCGGTTCTAAAAGTCAAACCATATTTTGATTCCACACGCCTCCTCTATTTTTTTAGGCCAGACAGTTCGAACTTTGATCCCTTGCAAGGTCGTACGTGGGACTTTGAAAAAACGCCGGAAGCTCTTATTAAAAACAGCGCTCATTCTGTCAAACTGGACCCGTGGGAGCCAGGACTGCCCACCAGCCGGCGGGGAAGACCGGCCGCGCTGATGCAATGCGGAGAAAGTGGGTCCGACAGCGGCACATGATTCTAAAGGACAAGTGTGTGTGTTTATAGATGTGTGTGAAGGCATTGCCTTTAATGTAGTCAGTGTCATTATTATTAATGACATTACTTCACTGTTAAAAAGTAATGTAACAGTCTTAACAGTCTCTAATAAAGGTGTTGTTACATTAATTACATGTTAATTACATTGTTATTATAATTTACTTGTATGAATACACAAGCTTTATGGTAAATGACCAAAACACTGTTGTGTTTACATTTAAAGCATAATGACATAGTTATTACAGACAAATAAAATGGGAAAAAATGTTTAAGAATTAATTAAATAATACCAAAAAACAGATGAATACATTAATGATATTATATTAATATTATTATAAAATAATATTCTTAAAGAACTGGTGTTGTGAGTGAATGAGGGTGAACAGCGGAAGCTTTGTGGATAACAGGTGTGTGTGTGTGTGGGAGGATTCTGTCACAGCTGTGTGTGTGTGTGTGTGTGTGTGTGTGTGTGTGTGTGTGTCACCTGCTGGCTGGATAATAAGGAGTGCTTATCCTGTCCTATCTGTCCATCTTCTGTATTCTTCAGTCTTTTCTGGGCTAAAGTCACTGAAGGAACCCACTGAGTCTAAAAGCTTTGAGCCATCGTCTGGGCTTCAGCACCCAGGCAAGGTGTACGTTAGACACTCGCAATGAGCCCACAGTTCCCCAACAGTAGGTTCAGATATGTTTAAAGAGCAAGGATTAGGATTAAAGTGGCATTGATGTATAGTGGTCATCCTTTGGTATAGCGATGATCTTCATTCGTTGGCTACCCTTGATTTGTCCCTACTTGGGTAAACACAAGATCCTACCTCACCCAAGGTGCCAATGCATTGCAGGGCATCACTCACACACACACACACACACACACACACACCGTCCTGCACATACTCAGCACAGTGCTGATTATAATGGGTAACTGTGCTGTGTGCTTGGGTGCCATGATGCCCCCAAACCCATTCCCTGCAATTCCCCCATACAAGGTTGCCATGGCAACACAAGTCTAGCAAAGGCAGATGAATTGCCATCCCTTCACCAAACCAATAAAACTTCCCCTCCACAGTACAGAGCTTATAAGGGCCGAAACGCTACGTTTTATATGTTAATGAGCTTGCTTCTGATTGGCTGAATGCACTGTGCATAATTTAAAACACACTGCAGGCCATCACTGATTTTGAACGTCTTGAAATCCTCAAGGGCGTCTGCAGTGTATTACCATGAACAGACAGACGAAACCAGCTTATGGTTGTGACATCACAACCACGGCAAAGTCCAAAACGTTATCTATGCCGAGGTTTGATTCAGCAGTTTTTCTGTGGGACTGGGCCAGATGAGCTGGGGCCTGTAGCAGGTTCCCCAGATGTTCTTCCTCTGACCACTAGCAGACCCGCTGTTGTAGAGCTGCTCTGACCAAAACATTAGGACCAACATAACCTGACCCTTAATAAATCTCATCTCAAGACATGTGCATCCACTTGGTTTTAATCTTGTGGCTGATCACTGTATATGCACTGAGGAGTTAGTGGTGTTAGGGCAGGTATGTGTCACTTTAATATCAGAACGATGACTGGAAGACCTTAACGACACATGAATGTCACATTGATTAAACATTTTTTGGACAAAAATAACTGCACTTCCTTTTCTGACCTGTATCTGACCAAAAACGGATGAAACCGATGCTTCTCGGATGGAGCGGGAAATAGCCAGTGGAACCAGACACCCGGGTTCCTCTGACCTGCATCGAATCACAGACGGAACTGTCATTTGAGGCCAAAGGTTTTGATTCGGATTCTCATTCAAATGTCCAACCACCAGGGTCCATCAGTTAACCTCCAGCTAATGACTTCCACCACTTTAAGCTCCTGGTGGGAGTTACTGCAGTGGAGCAGGAGGAGGACAGTAATGAGTTCAGTAACGGAGACGGGAGACTGGTCCTCTGTGCAGTTCATGGCCATCAAGTTAGGCTTTACCTCATAAGAGTGATGTGATTGCATTGGTTCTTTAAAAAGCACAACCTCCTGTACTTGTTTCCGTCTGTCCATTCTTCTGCTTCTTTCCTCCACCCACCCATTCACCCCTCCATCCAAGAAGTCACCCCCATTCTAACTTCAACACACACACACACACAAACACACAAAGACACACCCAGTGATGAGAAGCTCTTATAAAGCATCAGGAGACCCACTGAAGCAGCTCTGCACTGCCCCTCTCTGTCTGACCCAGGAACGGCAACAAATACAGATGTGTTCCACCACTGGAGACTGGCACCTACATCGTCTGTCCAAAAGTTTATAGACACTCTCTCATTATCAATTTTCTCTTTTATCCGCTCAAACATTTCAAAACATTAGGAGAGTGAAAGGGTCGGTCACTGGACAAGACGCCACTCTGTGATAAATCCATAGAACTGACCACAACTGAGGTCATTAATTCTGTGCTTAATTCATATGCCAAAATGTTACCTAAGAGCATTGTGTGTGTGATGTATTGTTTTCTTCAGCTTCCCTGTGCAGCCAGGACCCAAACTCATATCCATGCACAGGGTTATGTAATAACGCAGAGTGCTAAGTGACCGTGAAACTGAGGTGATAAATCGCCACCTGGTGGCAGCTTTGAGAACGACTAGGCCAGTATAGCTTGAATTCATTGGACTTGACTTGTATGTACACACACACACACACACACGTGTCAAAGTGTGAGGCACAGAGGGAACATTTGTGATGACAGCCAGAACACTGAGCATGTATCTCAAACACATCTTTCACATCCTCACTTCTCAGCAGCAACACACACACACACACACACACACAAAATGATGCACATATCTGCATGAAAACACAAGCAATCAAATACACACATCGCTACAGAAATTCACTGTGAATGACACGTGTATTACAATGTAATAAATATTAATACGTAGTTATATATAAAGCATTAAATATTACAGTGTAAAATACAGTATTCCAGATTACACTACATCACAAAAGATACAGTTCAGCAGAATATTAAATGTGGACATCCAGGACATGTCTACAGTCTGAAGTTTTCTGCAAGTCTTGCAGTGGTTGTTTGAGGCTAATATTCAGCGTGTGTCCAAAAGTGTTTAGACCCATTTATATGTGAACTGCATGAAGAGGATGCTCCAAAAAAGAGGAGGTGAAGGTGAGGAGGAGGAGGAGTAACATGATGAAGGAGATGAAAGCTGAGGAGTGAATACGGCCGGGTGAAAGTGTCGCCATGATAATAATAAAGTCCTAATTTGTTTCTGGTTAAGCCTCTGGCTCAGTCCACTTATCTCATCTGCCATAATTAAAGAAAGAGAGAGAGAGAGAGAGAGAGAGAGAGAGAGAGAGAGAGGAAAAGGGGGAGAGGAAGCGGGGAAGAGAGCAGGAGAGAGAGGGAGTGAGGAGAGATCAAGAGGGGGAAGTGGAGGGGGAGAAAGGGAAATAGTGAGAGTGAGAGAGGAAGAGAGGGGGAGGGAGAGAAATCAGAGAGAGTAAAGAATGAGGGAGAGAGAGAGAGAGAGAGAGAGAGAGAGAGAGGGAGGAAGAGGGAGAGGAGAGAAAAAGCAAGTGAGGGAGAGAGAAGCCCAACACAAGGTTGATGTCACATATGTATTTATCCATAATCCATTCATATCCATAATTCTCATCTATTCCCTCCTCCATCTGCTATCCATCTACTCTATCCTTCATCCATCCGTCCAGCCATCTCTCTGTTCTCTCTTTCGCATACCAGCACACACACACACACACACTGTGCTTGCTACTGTCTGTGTATGTGAGAGAGAGGTTATCAGTCTCTCTCAGCTGTGTCTGTGCGCAGAGCAGGGAGGATGATGATGATGGTGATGATGATAAAGAAGAAGA
Source organism: Hoplias malabaricus (assembly GCF_029633855.1). Lineage (NCBI taxonomy): Eukaryota > Metazoa > Chordata > Actinopteri > Characiformes > Erythrinidae > Hoplias > Hoplias malabaricus. The sequence continues at coordinate 37,700,132 of NC_089804.1, forward strand.
AGAAATAGAAATAGAAGAAGAAGAAGAAGAAGAAGAAGAAGAAGATGAAGAAAAAGAGGTGGATGAAGAACAGCTCTGTCCTCCGGCTGCTGCAGCTAAAGAGGACTGCTGGATTACAGAGAGAGGGCGAGAGAGAGAGAGAGAGAGAGAGAGAGAGAGAGAGAGAGAGAGAGAGAGAGAGAGAGAGAGAGAGAGAGAGAGAGAGAGAGAGAGAGAGAGAAGAGAGAGAGAGAGAGAGAGAGAGAAAGAGAGAGAGAGAGAGAGAGTGACAGTGTGACAGAGAGAAAGAGAGAGAGTGACAGTGTGACAGAGAGAAAGAGAGAGAGAGAGAGAGAGAGAGAGAGAGAGAGAGAGAGAGGCAGAGAGAGAGAGTGACAGAGTGTGACAGAGAGAGAGAAAAAGAGGAAGAGAGGAACACGGAAGGAAAAGAAGAGTGCAGTTGTGGAAGAAAAGAGAAAAAAGATAAAGAGAGAATGGGAAAGGAGTGAAAACAGAAAAGGAAAAAAGAGAATGCAAAAGAGAAAAGATTGGGAGAAAGAGAGAGGGGGTAAGAGAGCGAGAGAGAGAGAGATGCGCTGAGCACCCTGTGTGTTAGTGAAGCTAATCAGCCTCTTTGGTTCAGTAAATATGAAACAGAGAGCAGAAACACCTGCAGGCCATTGACACACACACACTCACTCACACACACAAAGCTGTGCAGAGGAGAGTCTCTTTATCTCTCGCTCTCAGCGGGAGGCTTAGGATCAGAGTCTCTGAGGTGTGAGGCAGAGTCAAGTCTCATCTCTGAGGTGTGAGACCTAGTTGAATCCTAAGTCACTGAGATGTGACTCAGAGTTGAGTCTCAAGTCACTGAGGTGTGAGTCTGAGTTCAGTTCTGGGTTCTGTGCACATCCTGAGACATTTGAGGCAAGTTAAGTCAGTCAATATCAAGTCCAAATGCAGCTGAAAGACAGGTCTCAAGTCTGTGAGCTGAGTCCAAGCCCAGTTATGATTCAGTCTGTGATGATTCTGAGTCAATTTGGGAGTAATTTAATGGCAAGTTCAAACGTAACTGTGAATCAATCAATGAGTGAAAGTGATTTTTTGAGTAAAAATCAGAGACTCAAGAGTGACTCGAGCCATACAGGGTACAGGGCAGTAACACACACTACTCAATGCCCAGTCTGAACACACACACACACACACACACACACACGAAGGGAAGTAAATATAAAAACAGAAACAAAATACTCAAGCAAAATAATTATGTCCTCTAACACCATACACCCACAGATAAAGGTGAACACACACCACACACACACACACACACACACGTGTGTACACACTCACTAAGCTATCCATTACATGTGATTCCTCCCTCAGACATTCCCCCTTTATGTAAAAATATCCTACAGGACCTCTCAGGCGGAATCTTCCCCCTTCCACACACACACACACACACACATTTTTTTATTTGAACATTCAGGTATTTTTTGTCATTAATTTATTCATTCATGCATCATCTGTAAATGCTTTACCCCTGTTTTAACCAATCCACTTACAACTATAGGTTTTGGGACTGTGAGAAGAAACCAAAGCAACTGGAGGAAACCCATGCAGACACAGGGAGAACACAGCACTTCCTCACAGACTTCGGCCCAAGGCCGTGGAGTTGTGGGATGTACTGTTTTCATTAATACCCCAGTACATACACAGCGTCTTAAAGAAGCACTGTACCTCTTTCCCTCGGCATCCATAACATGGGGACCATTAACATTTATTAGTTATATATTTGTACACAGCATACGGCCTCATCTTTACTTACGAGTTTGTGGATCCCACTTCATATAGGTGGATTTATGCTCAGTTGTGCACAAGCTGTATCAACTCCAAATGCTTTGCCAATTAATAGAGACGCTGTGGAGCAGCTGCTCATGAGCCTATAGGTTCAACATGCCCAAAGCCATTGGCGGGATCACTGTGAATTACCAACTATTCATGAATGCAGTTTGGTACATAAACGTGTAGTAAAACTGTATGTTAGTGCAAATACAGCAAAAAGACAGTGACAAATAGAAGGCAAAGGGGTGGGAGTGTATGTGCATGGATGAGGGCTCAGTGGTTTTCTGCATTGTTTGAAGAGATAATAAATGGCTCAGTGAGAGTGGGGTTGTGGCAGTGAAGCAGTGTGTAAAGCCTGTGGTGGGAGTGTGTGTGTGTGAGATGTTTTTTGGCCTTTTGGAGCCAGGCTGGATGCAGGCACTGCTTCCATGCTCCGCTGACCATAAGCAGGCATAAAATCTCAAATTATTTTTAAAATACTGGCATCCCACCCCCTTCATCCTTCTTCCTCTTGGTCACTGTCTCCCTGTGGAGTTGCCATGGCTACATGTTCACATGACCCGTGTGGCCCCTCCCCTGCCCTGCGGTGACTGTCACAGCGGTTTGTCAGACTTGGCCACCCGACCGGGATACAATTCGATGTATGTGTGTGTGTTGTCTTTCTCTTGCTTCCTGTGTGTGTGTGTGTGTGGTCTTATACAACAATAAAGCCCAAGGTTTTAACCAGCAAAGGATTAAACACACACATTGCATACCATTCCAGAGAACTAATTATTCACCACATGAACCCAGAGCCACTGCACGTGTTCCAGATAAACTACACAAGCTACATGCTCTCGCTCAGGCCCAGAATACTCCTATCAATCAATCCTATCTATTATTATTCAGTGGATTCATTCATTTGATTTGATATGGAATTGAAGCCCACCAACCCACACACTGTGAAACAAGACCGCTCAGTCATCTTTCAGAAGGATGCCTAAGCCAGAAAACATGGGATGCAACGGATCGTTCTGATTTTGTACTGCTTCTCTTATAGAGTGTAGCTGCTTTAGAATTGCCCCGCCCCCTCGACTGAGTCTCTCCAATCACAGAGCTGGAACTGTGTATATGTGAGAGGGCAAAGATGAGGTTAACGTGAGCAAAACAGAGAGAAAAAAAGAGAAAGGAGAAGAAAGAGAGCAAAGTGAATAAAATTAAACCATTACTGCTCACTAACTCACTGCAAGCGGCTCATTATCATTTATAGTAGTGGTTCTCAAACTCTTTCTATTATTTCCCACCTCAGACGAAGGGGTGTCCACTATCGCCCCCAAAAAATCTGTAATAAAATACACATGCAGGTTTACAATTTTCTAATTTATCTAAATAACATCAACTTCTATCTCTAAATCGATAGCTTAACACCATTATAACATCAGTGTTCAAAAACACAGAAACTTGGCCTAATATTTAAACTGTGCTTCAGTTTCTCACTTTTCAATCTGGATTGAATAAGCTGTTTCCTATGTAGATAAGGCAGTAAAAAACTGCATTTACAGTGCATCCCAAACAACACACTATGGAACTTTACACACTACAGTACAGAAAGCACTGCTAAGGGTGATATATATATATATATATATATATATATATATATATATATATATATACTATTCAGTGCAGCAGTGTGCAGTTTGGGACACGGCCAAAGACTAACGTTTAACGTTGACTTGCTGCATGTCACAACCTGAACTCAGCTAATATTAATGTTAGCTAACCCTCAGATCCTCCTTTGTCACTGATGCAAGCCATTTTCATAACTGTAAATAACGGTCATTGTTATCTCAAGTCCAGAACTGGTAAAAAAAAAAAACTAACTTTATAAACCAGACTCTGGCGGTGAATTGGTGGCCAGTGAAGCTGATGATTGGAGCAGCTTTATATTTATGAAGGCTGAAAGAAGACCCACCTTGTTTGATTCGCTGCCAAAACACGTTAATCTCAGTGGCGCATTTTCAAAATAAATGTTTGCCAAAAAAAGCACATTTTGGTTCCAGACAAGCTACGTTTTTTATTGAATCCATTGTGAGTAGGTGCTTTTTACTGAGTTATCTTTGTTGGCAAAACAGAAAGGCATTGATAAAGACAGGTATAAAAATGCCTTAATAATTTATTCCGATTCCTTGTGCCCCACCTGTAATACCAGTGTGTCATGCCTCACACTTTGAGAAATGCTGATTTATAGCTACAGGCGCTGAAACTGGTCATTCTGAGCCAGGCTGTTTAGACAGGCGGAAAACACTGCTGTGGGGTTTGATTCTTGTTTTGTTTTGATCAAAGCAGGTCACAGACATCTCATTAAGATCCAGAACTGTGTTGACTTAAGGAAAACGTATAGAATTTCATTAATAAAGAATCTTTTTTTTTTCCTAAAAATATAGTTGTCAAGTGAAATGAGACATTCGGAACCAGAAGCATAAAAGCCTAGGATGCTCATACTCAATGCCAAGTGTCAGCTAGAGGGGTATGAAGCCCTCCAGGATTGAACTATGCATGGATCAGTGGAACTGTTGGAGTCTGGAGTACCATCCAATACTTTTGGGAATTTGAAGCATGAGCAGAGCCAAACATTTTAGACATTCATGGCTTAGCCCAAATGTCCATAACCATGCTCAACTACAAAGATTTATTTGACTATTTACGTCAGTGATATGAACTTTAGGTTGCTTTGGCAGAGTCAGACACCAATCTTACAAGCCTCAGTTCTACATCTAACATTTTAGTGCTCACTTAATAACATTCAAATTAACCAGAGCTCTATCTCTATCTTAGCCAGTGAGCTAACCGTAGCTATTTGTTTATTACATCTATCAATACATCCACTCACTGCGGACTCACCTGAAACATCTCTCTGCTGTTCACCAGCGGCCGATGGCTTTGTTGAAGTTGAACCTCTTTCTGTTACTGATGGCTATGATTTACTCCTCTTCAAAAACTTCATGTCCATGTCTACTATCCACCACTGCTTTCTCAGCCTTGCTCATTGAGGTGTATGTCTGACAGGTTTGCCAGGTCTAGTGACTGTCAGAACTTAGGCAACAATAACCAGATTTAAAGAACTTCCACAATTGTTTTTTAAATCTTGTGTTAATATTAATTTGAAGACGATAATTATTTCTTACATGAATTTTACCAATCCAATTAAAGAATATTTTAATGTTAAATAATCTGAAAACAGTAAAAAAAAAAAAAAAAAAGGTTAAATTGGTGAATTTTCTACAAATTAGACTTGTCTCCTGGAACCATAGAGAACCATTTTAAGAACCTTAATTTGTTGAATCAGACTTTAATTCCTCTACATTTGTCAAAACAAATATTAAACACTTTGTCTGTGTGATAATCAATTAACAACAGAAGCTATATCGCCCCCTATGCTTCCTGTAGTGTATTGCAATCTGTCAGAAAAACTACAAGAATCATATGAGTATTATAAAGCATTAGAGAAAAAGATTTTAAAATGGAAACAAACATCCAGTTGTTTGTAATGGACACTGAATGCCCTAAAACCAATTCGTATCATCCCAGCAACAGCGACATTTTTGAAAACTGATTTAAACTAAACTGGTTCGGTTTAAAATTGTTTGTACACACTTTGCCACTTTACCAAAATGTTGTCGGTTTGTCCAGACATTGTTGGTCTTTGAACAAGCAACAGATCCCCAGATCAAGGACACCAAGTTTGATGCAAAGCCTCAGCTAGATGAGTATCACTCACCAGTGCTGGGTTGTGAAGAAGTGAATCTGTTCTTTGGAGAGATTATGCTCTATTCATTATCTTTGGGATGAGTAGGAGTAAAGCCCAATTTATACACCTGCCTCAAACCTATGCTGTAGCCAAAGTATTGACGAGACTGTAACTATGTGTCGTAAATGCCGACCGCAATGACTGTGATTGGTCAATAGTTGGATGGACACTGATATACAGAAGTATGAACCCCCCTCCACACAGAGACTGCAGAGAAAGTCTTTAAAGAAGAGCTGAAGCCGTTACTGCAGCTAACAGCCTGTTAACACCCTTCACTTCAGTCCACACATCTGAGATACAATCCCAGTCTGTCTCCAAGCAGCTAACCTTTTGTCTTGTGTATACCCACGTCCTTGTTTAACCTGCCGTGTATGTGTCTGAGTGTATGTGTGTTTGTGTGAAGTGATGTGATCAGATCCGTCTTCTTTTCATCCTTGTGTCTCCTGTAGAGATGCTGAAATGGGACGTGAACTCAGGGTCTAGTTGCACCATTGGCTCTGGACCAGACAACACACAGTGACAGCCAACCTTTCTTCTCTGAGTCAGCCACATCTGTCCACATCTGTCCACGGTTGTCCAAAGCCCTGGAGGTTGTACACAGCTTTCAGGCCTCAGCTAATTGTACAGAAGCTCTGTGTTTAATGTATCAACACGTCTTGCTAATGGCAGTGGTAGGTTTTGCAGGCCATGCTTTGGTCAAAAACAAAACTCACAATATGTACTGGCATCAAATTATAACTATACATTTTCTGTTGCTGTCTTTTGTGTGGCATGATAATTGGTCCATTGTGTTGAGTAATGAGTCTTCAGAGAGAAACAGAGAGAGAGAGAGAGAGAGAGAGAGAGAGATTAGAGTGGATGTATAAATGTGAGAAATTTCCAATAAGGAAGATAAAGTTTAAAAGCAATTGGATGTCTTTGTAGAAATGAAACTGAAAATAGATCTAATAAAAAAAAAAGAAAGAGAGAGAGAGAGAGAGAGAGACTGAATAAACTCATAGCGAGTGTGAGATGGGGTATGAGAGAAACAGAGAGAGAGAGAGAGAGAGAGAGAGAGAGAGAGAGTGCTGTGACTAAATGTGATTAGTGCTGCGTGTTTCCCGGGCGATAAGCAGCTCGATTCTTTTTTTTTTTTACTTTTTTTGCTGAGGACACTTCAAATAGAGAGCAGAGAGACTGATTCCCCCAGGAGGAGATGCATCACTGTGCTCCAGTTCCCCAGCCTTCAGTAGCAATAATTATCTGAAATGGCGTTGGAACTTAAGGCTGCCATTCGTTTACATGGCTGAGGGCCCAGTGTTGGGGCATTTTTTATCCGTACGTTTTTCTTCTCTAGGGTCAGGGCTCTTAATCTCTCTCCAGAGATTAACACTTGACCTTCTGACCTTGGGGAGCCCCTTTGTTGGGTGAAAATAAGAAGCCGAGGGGCCCTTTGGGGACACTAAGCGGCAACAGCCTGGATTAGCCTGGAACTATAACCTTGTTGAGAATGCACAGGGATTAGAGCCTAGCTACATTTTAGAGGAGCTTCAGATTTGAGAAGATGGCCTGCACCCCTCTATTCCTTTCCATTCTATTCTATTCAGTTGGGTTCTGAAAATCGTACACCCACACACACACATATATATATGCATGCATACACACGCATACACACACTGCAAATGGCCCACGTTAGAGTTTTAGGTTAATTACCTCTGTGCAAAAAATACACGGTTGGTTTCTGTCCAAAAAGCTTGACTCATCTGGCACTGAATAAAATGTGGCTCAGTTCACCAATAGCACTGAACTGGATTTCTGTAAGCCCGTCCCAGACAAATAATCACTTCTCCCAAATCTGAATAAATACTGTCGTTTGTGTTTGGGTTTTGTTTGTGTAAATACTGCTGTTCGAAAGTATGGAATCACTATTTTCAATAATATGGAATCTATAGGGTTGTACTGTGCGATTTCCTTTTATAGGAAGCTGTAGACAATGTTCAGTTGCACAAATATCTTAAATAATTTCTGTAGAAAAGCACTGACCAATAGATTTGAACACAGGGTAGACACAATCAAATCCTCACAGCTAAGCTCCAAACTGTACAGTACTGCAGAAAACTCATCCTATTTGATGGTGCTCCATCACTCCAGAGGACACAGTTCCACAGCTCTACAGCCCAATGCTGGAGGGGAAGGAGGCAGGGTTTATTCCCATCTAACTCATGCTTGACACTGAGTGTGATGAACGTAATCTCACCTGTGGCTGACCCAGGGCTTCCCATTTTGTTTCAGATTATACAAGTGATGGAGTCTCCCTACAGCTGAATTTGGCAAATAAAGAGGTGTCCACAAACATCTGCACACACAATGCAGCTAGTGTGTATTCTAATGAAACCGGAGATTTACAATGCAACCATTCAAAATGTGCTATCGCCAATTAAAATGGCATATGTTTATTCAGTTCACATCACACACACACACACACACACACCGGGGATTGTATTGGACACTTTTCAGAAAGCAGCTTCTGCCTGACTTCACGGCAGACGCTTGCAGCTGTTTTGAAGATTGCTGGCTACACTTTGATGGAGTGCCAGATAGTGAATGCTCCAGCCTGTAACAGACACACAAACAAATACACACACACACATACACCTAAAACGACACTAGCTATTCTGTGTGTAAATGTCAGCATGGTTAATGTTAATGGTAGTGGGTTACTTGCAAATCTGGGTTTGTCTGAATTGTGAAATTGTCTTTAAGATTTATAACCCCTAAAAGTCAGGTTAATGCTTTTCTTTTGTTTACATTAATTTCACACTGTATCAACAGATCCGACTTCATCTGTGCTTCAGGTGAAAGACGAAGTATCGCATGACTACCACACTGTCTAATATTAAAGCTGTAATATTCAGGTAGAGAAAGAGAGAGGGGGGGTGGCATGCAAATTTCTTTTTTAATTCATCCAAGAACTTACATTTACGTTTTGGCATAGCTGCTCGAGATGAGAGTGGGTACATGAGCTTTGCCTGACGTAAACAAGGACTATTGATGTGCAGACTGACCAATTCAATGTTTACAGAGAAGGTTATCGAACAATAACGGTAGCACTACAGTCAGACCGTCCAATCAGAAGATTTTAGTCTATTTCACCACGCCCCCTTCTCACTCAAGCGAACCAATCGGAGTAGGGGAGGGTGGGACTAGTTTGTGAACAAAACGCTTCTCGAAATTCTATGTAAGCTCTAGAAAAACATCCCGGACGTTTGTGAAATTCCACGCGGACATTTTTTTAAAGTCTAAAAAAGAGGACATGTCCGGGCAAAAGAGGACGTCTGGTCACCCTAGTTTATGTACCTCTCCAGGTGTGAAAACCCAGGAGCGACTTTAACTTTACATTCATTAGATGCCATGTTGGTCATGAAATCTATTTTTACATGCAACATATCTCCTACAGTTTGCTTGTAACTCACGCACTCACTCAAGTTTAGCACAGTGAAGATTCACCACAAGAGGGCACTCTTAGAATTCCCAGGTTACTCTTACCTGTAATCATCAAATACTACATTTTATGTCTTTCAATGTTTTAATTTAACTAATAATGTTATGGCAGACAAGGCATCAATTTATTTGCACTGGAGCACTAGCTAAACCTCTACAGTGTTAATACTGTGTATTAAAAATAAAAAAAATATATTGTTTTCATCAGATTATTTCTGAAGACATCAGTGTTAATAACTGTTCATTTCCAAATACACCGGCCCAAACACACTCTAACACCCCACCACCCCACACACACACACATTGGCACGTGGTCACACTGCCCACTGAGGAAAAACACAGAAACACACACTGTTTGTGTTGCTTTAAACATCAATGCTTACTGTATAATTAAATATGACACCATTTATGAATTCTGAAAATGTGTTCTGAATGCTAATCTCTCTCGCTCTCTCTCTCTTTGTCACACACACACACACATGTATATTTACTTGGGCCATGCTCTTTTACACACAGATAGGGTATTTCAAGTATTAAAAGCTAAATTGTATTGCAGTGTATTTCTCTATTATGAAGCAAACAAACCATGTACATGCAAATGTAGCCATGACTACGTGGAAAAAGAGGCCACTGCAAAATAGTTTAATCAGCCTGTATAAAAGAAACAGCATCCCATGCAATAAAATAAGTAGTCCACATAAGGAATAAATTAGCCAAGGTAAAAGACAAGCAAAGACAATATTAAATAAGTAGGAATCTTCTGTCCTTGACATTGAGTCAGATTCATTCAGCTAATGCTTCAGCTATAAAGGCCAGGTCCTGCATTAAGGGGTCCACATGAGAGAAAACAAAGCCTGTGTAAACAATGTAGCAGCCCAAGAAAACCATATAATAGCCAATGTTTAAAATAAAGTAGCCTGTGCAGTAGATAGTAGTATGTGAAAAAATAGCATAACCTGTAAAACATAATGTGGACGTAGCAGCCTGTGCAAAATGAGTACTGACCTATACTATAGCGTCCTGTATATCAGACAATGTACTGAGATGGAGTATCAAGTGAAAAAATGAGTAGCCAATGGAGGAGATGACATGTAGCTTAGTAGCCAGCTTCACAGATTAGGTAGCCAATAGAATTCTGGTAGTAGCCCACATTGGAGATGAGGCAGTCCATGTTAAAAATGAGGCAAGCTATGTACAAGATCAAATCTCCAGTGTAAGGGATAAAGTACCCTGTGTAAAGGGTAATACACTGACCACAGTGGGGTCTTACATAAACCCTGACCTTGTTCACGAACTGGAAAGGTGCAACCCACATCAAAGAGGAACTTTTTCAGCATCAGTGGCAGAGAAAAACATGAAAAAATGCCCCCAAAGCCCCCCAAAATGTCATCATTTAATCAGCAGCCACGCGCATCGTGAAAGTGGTTTAACATCAAAGCCTGGTGATGGATGAGGCGCGCGCTGTGATAATTGAACATGGCTGTCCTCCAGCACTTCCACAACAAGGCAGAGCTTATAAACTCTGTTCCATCGCAAGGCATTTAATGTTTTTTACACATATATTTGTTTATTAGTGCATTTCGTATCCACCTGCCAGGTGTGGACAGAAGCACGCGCGTACTCACCCACTCCAAAAGGCGAATGAAGCCCAGAGGCACTTTCAGCACTTGAAACGTCCCAACGGACACGATCTGAAAGCCCAAAACACACGGGTTTATTCTGGTTGTTTTCTTTTATTCGCCTGAAAAATGACCTCCTTATAGCGGCTAAATCTCACCTGGTTGGCGGTTTCCATCCTTTTCCGCTCCTAAAGAAAGCGCGCGCTGTTCCGTGTGGAGAGAGACGAGAACCAGTGGGAGACCGCTGTTTTTGTTTTCACACCCGTTTCCAGACAAGCCCCGCCCTTCTACGCTACGATTGGCTCAATTGTGGATTATTAGCAAATCCAACGCAGGAGCTGTGATGCTATCAGCCAGTGAGAGCGCAGCACACAACTATCAGCCAATCCGAGCGGGGGACAATAGCCAGTCCTGGCGCAGGAGGAATGTTTTGCCGGAAAACGAGTGGAAAAACAAAAAACAAAGTAAAGTGGAACCGAACGAGAATTTAAAAATGTCGTTTTTAGATTTATTTACACACGTTTAATTATGCAGTATTTATTTTCAGCTTTTTATTGGGTTAACTACCAGGTTCTCTCAGGAGGAATTTAAGAAAATATTTTCCTAAAAACAGAATGACCTTAAAATTGCAGTTAACAGAGATTTAACAGAGAATGATCTAAAATACGCCTTTTTCCCCGCCAGATTTTCTGACCGACTTTCTACATTTATGTCCCAAAATAAAAAAAAAAGTTTGTATTTTTTATTGATCATTCAGTGTCCTAGATTTTTTTTTCTTTAAATGACTAAAGCTGGCATTTTGTTGGTGATACTCTTTACATTCTCATAGCAATCTATATATCAAGGTGGCGCAGCAGGTAGGTGTTGCAGTCACACAGCTACAGGGACCTGGAGGTTGTGGGTTCAATTCCCGCTCCGGGTGACTGTCTGTGAGGAGTTTGGTGTGTTCTCCCCGTGTCCGCGTGGGTTTCCTCCGGGTGACTGTCTGTGAGCAGTGTGTTGTGTTCTGTGTGTGTTTCCTCCGGCTGACTGTCTGTGAGGAGCTTGGTGTGTTCTCCCCGTGTCCGCATGGGTTTCCTCCGGGTGCTCCGGTTTCATCCCACGTTCCAAAAACACACGTTGGTAGGTGGATTGGCCACTCAAAAGTGTGTGTGTGTGTGTGTGTGTTGCCCTGTGAAGGACTGGTGCCCCCTTCAGGGTGTGTTCCCGCCTTGCGCCCAATGATTCCAGGTAGACTCTGGACCCACCGCGACCCTGAACTGGAGAAGGGTTACAGATAATGAATGGATGAATGAATAAAAAAAACTAAACACATTTAATTTGGACCTTCCTGTCTACCAACCTGCCTCATGACCTGCAGTTTTCATGTGTGGTGTGATGTTTACAAAATTATATCTCAGTGCTTTGTGTTGAGGGGAGGACAAGCGGACTTCCAAGAAGGCTTTAGCTAAGGTGCCGCAAATTCTACACTCAGCGCATGTACTGTATTTCCCTGGTATATAGTAAGTTTGCTTACAGACACAGCACAAATTCCAGCCCATGATTATGTAACACCATCACTGTCCTCTCTCTCTCTGTGAGGAGATCTCAGTACAGAGACAGAGACGTGGTTTGAGTGAAGTGAGCTTTGGGTAGAGGGCAGTAGTCCAGCACAGTTCAGTGAATTCCCTGCTCTAACGCAAAGCTCAACAGCAAGTGTTGTCTTAGAGGGGTATAAAGCCCTCCAGCTTTGGGCTGTTGAGCAATAGAACTGCACTGCCTGAAATAATAAAGCTTCATTCGATGTTTAGTACAAACTAATGTTCTCATGGGGGACTGCTGTCAAATCCTCACAACAATGCTCCAACATCTAATGTAAACCGTCATACAATAGGTTGTTATAAAGCAGTACAGAGGGTCAAACTACATACGGATGCCTTTTGTTTCAGCATCAATGCCACTGATAAAACTGTGGTTTGTGGTATGTATTTTGGTTTTTGATTCAGTATTTGCTCGCATTAGACACCATTATAAGTCTCTCACTACTACGCACAGTGAAGGAAGAAAGGAAAGAAAGAATGCATGAATACAAGTTCCACAGCTCCTAGAAAGCCCTCGCAGAGTTGTTATTTGAGGCATGAGTCAAAGAGAGAGAAGGCACATTATGTGGCGTTATGTAATGGTAAATAAAGGTTAATTCAAAGACTGTGCTGAATATAAATGACTGCACGGAGGAAACACATTCATTTAAAATTACTAACCCCAGTGCATGCTGGATGTTGTGTGCTGCTCACTGGTACTGTACGTAACATCTATTTTTGTTAAGGGCTTGGTGTTGCTAGCCCAAAGCAGAGTGTGATAACTGAACTGTAATCTTCCTCCAGGCAGAAGAACTGGGAGGAAAGAAGGAGGCCAGGGTAGGCTTAAACAATAGCAACTGAAGACAAGCGCTTAAAATACAACTCATTGTATATTTACCAACAGTGTGAGAAGGACAAATTACCATACTATGATTATACTGCAACAAGCTGTAATTATATTGCGCCCTTTAAAGTAATAAAGGCCATAAAATATTATACTGGAACATACTGCAATTTTACTGTTAAATATTGCAGCTGGTATGTGGCGTTATAATTTATGTCAATGACCTCAGTTCTAACTGCCTGCCAAAAATTGCATCAAAAAACAATTGTGACAGGTTCAGGAAATGGGAATGAGTTGGGGCAAGGTGCCTATAGATTACATTTTCAGAGGTCCTAGTATATCTTGTCCACAAGTATTGAATCATTCTATCTAAAACCCATGAATAGACGCCGACACACACACACATACATACACACTCACACACACACACACACACACACACACACACAAGTAGTTTGATTTTAGACCATACATAGCCTAGAGAAACTTATCAGTGACTTTGTGTCAAAGTGAAAGCTGCAGGTTACTGAGCCCTGAGTGCTACATATGGGTTACTGTTCATTTTGTGTGTGTGTGTGTGTGTGTGTGTGTGTGTGTGTATTCATGGACATAGATCTTGCCTGGTAAGATTTGAAAAGATGTGCTTAGCCAAACAGTCTCCTCCAGGACGAAATGGAGCCTCCAGAAACTCATCAGTCACTTCATGTCAGAGTGAGGCCTGCAGCAAGACCCCAAAACTACCACGAGAGAGATACTGTTCATTTGAAGCTCTGTGTGTGTGTGTGTGTGTGTGCCTTTGCATGCACATGCAAGGTCAGTTGCCCCGCCATTGCTCTACAGTGTTAAAGAAAGAGCCTCCAGGTACACAGAAAACACACACACACACACACACACACACACACACAATAAAAAAGACAAAACAGCCTGCTTTGTATTAGTGATTTTACATGCCACAAAAATCAAGAAATATAAATCTATCTATTTGCCCAGCATTGGTTTAAACACTTCCATTCTCACTGAAGCAATAAGGAGTGTTGAATTCTGAAAAAATACAAACACAATCTAAGGATAATGTAGTATTTCAGCTCTTTAAAATAACTTTGCTTCAGAGCAAAACACTGGAATTGAGGTATATTCTAATTAATAGTCTATGAATATACATTCTTTTTTAATATGTCTTGTGTGTGTGTGTGTGTGTGTGTGTGTGTGTGTACGGGTGTGTTCTGAGCTAAAACGGCATGTATAATTTGCTTAAAGGCTTGATGAGTGTGTGCGTGGCTGTTCTAAAGTCTGGCAGGTGTCCAGACACATCACACCTGTCAGAAGTGACAGAGGTAAAGCCTCAGCACCTGAGCTCGTTCTAACAGAGAAGAGGATTCTCACAAATCCTACAGGCCATGCGCATTCAACAGCCAATCAGCATGTTCCATATTTGCATAATTCACTCAGAGTTCAGTCAAACAGCTTGTACACCACTAAATAAATGAATAAATAAATAATTCTACAAGTGTAATCTTCTGTAATTGAGTCAATATGTGTCAGATTACATTGTGGCTCTGTCTGAATGAGGATCAGTATCTAGGTGGGGGGACTATACATTTAAAGCACTAATAGTGCTGACACTACTCTGTCTTTCCCAGAGAGAGTAGTTCTAACACCAGCCTATGTGTATAAGGCATATATCTCTAGGCATGGTGTAAATATGTCACATGTTTCTGCATGAGTGTGTTCAACTGAGTGTGTACTGCTGTACATGTCACTGTAAGTGTGGCAACTGTAGCATGACAGGGTGTGGAGGGTTAAGGTTAGGGATGCAAACAATTTATGGTTGTACACAACTCCCTAATATTTGTTTCTCCCTAGAATAATAATAATAATAATAATAATTCATTCATTCATTCATTCAATATCTGTAACCCTTATCCAGTTCAGGGTCGGAGTGGGTCCAGAGCCTACCTGGAATCATTGGGCACAAGGCGGGAATACACCCTGGAGGGGGCGCCAGTCCTTCACAGGGCAACACAAACATTCACTCACACACACACACACACACACACACCCCTACGGACACTTTTGAGTTGCCAATTCACCTACCAATGTGTTTTTGGACTGTGGGAGGAAACCAGAGCACCTGGAGGAAACCCATTCGGACACAGGGAGAACACACCAAACTCCTCACAGACAGATACCCAGAGGAAACCCACGCAGACACAGGGAGAACACACCACACTCCTCACGGACAGTCACCCGGAGGAAACCCACACAGACACAGGGAGAACACACAACACTCCTCACGGATAGTCACCCGGAGGAAACCCACGCGGACACTGGGAGAACACACCACTCTCCTCACAGACAGTCACCCGGAGGAAACCCACGCAGACACAGGGAGAACACACCACACTCCTCACAGACAGTCACCCGGAGCGAGACTCGAACCCACAACATACAGGTCCCTGGAGCTGTGTGACTGCAACACTACCTGCTGCACCACTGTACTGCCCAATAATAATAATAATAATAATAATAATAATAATAATAATAACAACTAACAGAATTAACAGAAGCTGCAATCACAGTGTTCTCCACCAAGCCTGTTGAGCCCTCTCAGAGCACTGTGGTAGCAGCAATTTGAAAAGGTACGGTGACACTTCACAAGTCTTGGACAGTCACCCGGAGGAAACCCACACAGACTCAGAGAGAACACACCACACTCCTCACAGACAGTCACCCGGAGGAAACCCACGTGGACACAGGGAGAACACACCACACTCCTCACAGACAGTCACCCGGAGGAAACCCACGCAGACACAGGGAGAACACACCACACTCCTCACAGACAGTCACCCGGAGGAAACCCATGCGGACACAAGGAGAACACACCAACTCCTCACAGACAGTCACCCGGAGGAAACCCACGCAGACACCGGGAGAACACACCACACTCCTCACAGACAGTCACCCGGAGGAAACCCATGCGGACACAAGGAGAACACACCAACTCCTCACAGACAGTCACCCGGAGGAAACCCATGCGAACACAAGGAGAACACACCACACTCCTCACAGACAGTCACCCGGAGCGAGACTCGAACCCACAACATCCAGGTCCCTGGAGCTATGTGACTGCAACACTACCTGCTGCACCACTGTGCTGCCCAATATTAATAATAATAATAATAACAACTATTAACAGAAGCTGCAATCACAGTGTTCTCCTCCAAGCCTGTTGAGTCCTCTCAGAGCACTGTGGTAGCAGCAATTTGAAAAGGTACGGTGACACTTCACAAGTCTTGGGCAAAGGTCCTACCACTTTTCTCCCTAAAACAACAACCTTGTCTTTAGAAGTGATAAGGTGTTACACTTTTCATAGTCTTTTCTCCAGGCAGAACAAAGGGATTGGACCCAATCCTTGTATCTCTCCCTGTTTCTCTCTCTCTCTTTCTCCCTGGGCAGAGTAGGGGTCTGGCAAAAAAAAGTGAGGGAGCAGGGGTGGAGGGAGGGAGAGGGAGAGAGAGATAAAGACGACTTCAGAGCAATTATTCCACGGTTGAATGTGAGCAGTTCTGTCTGTTTTGCCTGTTCCCTATCCACACCGTGATGGCCTGTGTGAAGATGGTGTCAGAGTAGAGTTATTTCATTATAAGCACCCGCTGTCAGGTTTTATTTCTTTATATTCATTTCTTATTTCTATATTTTTTATTTGTTCATTTATTCATTTATTCATTTATTGTGGTTGTTCAAATGTATTCCTTTAATAAAACATCACTGGAGCTCAATGTGCTTGGAGGGGAATGCAAAACGCCCAGCTCTGTTACAGCAGCTTACTGATGCCCACATTGGCATCAGAGTGAGGGCCATGCGTTCTACCTAGAGAGAGCTAGCCCAGCTGTGGTCATTTGGATTTGGACATGGCTGGCTTTGGCATCACTGAGGACCTGTTCAGTTTATTAACAGCTGAACCACATGGAAGCTCCTTCTTACTCATGCTCTGTATGTGGGAGGGCTCCCACCTGCATATTTTAGTGTATCCCTGCTTCCCAGCTTTCACCAAGACCACTGTTGGGAACCTCAGCCATAAATGTGGTTAAATAAGCAACAATGTCATATTTAAAGGGTGACCTGAGGGTATTTTTGTGTTATTTTAACAGGGACTACAGCGAACCCTTGGTGTGATAGTGTCAGATGTCAGGGAGGAAGCGGGTAAACAACGCAGGGCCCCGCAGTTGTTTTCCAGTGCGGCTCTGCCATTTTTTGAAATTCTGATTTTCCCAGACAACCTGGATGTAAATGCGCAGTCTGAATGTCAGAGGCTCTTTGGGCTGTAACCTGGTTTTGGTGTGGGGCGACTAAACCTATCAGCATGCCAGCAGGAACGAACAAAAGGAGGGAAAACGCGATTTAATGCAGGAACAAAAGGTGAGGTTTTTGAAATATGGCAAATGCCATTAACCCGCCCCGTATTCTGCAGCAGTAATCTGCCAGAAATAATCAGGATTAAAATTAACATACTGAGGGGAAATGAGCCCATTAAAGTGTTTGGTTTGTGGCAGGGTGAAACTAAGAATAGGAATCCGTGCTGCATGTATATATAGTCCTCACACACAAATACACCACACTGATGAATAGTAAATGGCATAAATTCACACTAGCTTGTTTTTATGTGCATGTAGGGACATTACACTGACTTCACTTCATGAAGACTAACCTTAACCTAAACCTTACTTTCATTGCTACTAGCTCAGTACTAACCATAACCATAATATATGAGTGTGTAGACATATTTTGGTCCCCACAATGTGAGAAAAACCTGGTGCGTACACATATGCACAAACACACATACACAATATAGGCTTCTCCATTAGGCAATGGATTACTGTAGCTATCTGAAATGATGCTTGTCCTTCACCTTAACAGAAAATTCCATTGATTTCACAGAGGTTTAAAGCTTTGTACAATAGAACCATCCAGAGTCAGAATTATTCACAGTGCGAACCAATGTCTGAAATGATTCATGCATCTAAAAGCTACATCAATAAATCAATTATCATTATCTTTATTATTATTATCATAATGAACACACTTTCTTACATCTGAGACACTGAATCTTCTGGTTCCTCTCAGTAGGTCATGACCGTCTTAGAAGAAACCACTCTGAATGATCTGAGCAATTATAAAACATGCAGCATTTCTGAAGCATCAGTTGGATTCCTCTTTAAATGACCATTTCAATTGTATTTAAATGCTGTCAAAATGTCCTCCCAAAACGTTTGCTGTGGAGACTTTTCTTTTAGACTCTATAGATGTTTATGTGTGGTTTACGTGCTGTATCTCAGTAGTAAATACATCAACCTCAGTAATATAAGAGAAATATTTGGACATTAATATTTATGTTATATCTTTATGGAGTTTATATCACTATGGACACATTAGGTAGTAAAACAGTAAGCTGCGATATCCACACGCACACGCAGTTTGAGATTCACCTCCACCCTTGCCCTGCTATCAGTGGTCAGCAGAGCATTTCACAGGGCATCCAGAGCACTCGAATCCATGACAACAAGCTTAGCAAATAGGTTGCTTAGCAACTAATCTAGTGAGCGCAGCGCGAGCCTATCAGCGGTGACAATGTTGCCCAATTATCTAATGTTTATTTCTCAGAAGACACCCCCCCCCTCTTTTCTCTTCTCTCTGTGGTGTTTGCTTCAATTTGAGGACATGGGCTAGTGCACTCGGCTAAATTAAACCATGACTGCCTGGCTTTATTTAAGGTGGACAACATCATCATTATTGTCATTACCATCTCCGCTGAGAACAGACATAAACCAGCAGGAGCTGTGGGCAAGGTGCTGTGGTCCATTACGGCTAAATCTGCTGCACAGGGGCTTTAGTTTGCATAAACAATAGAAATAAAAATTCTCATTGTGTATTGAGGATTGGTCTGGGTGAGTTTTAGTCTTTAGAATGCCACATTACTACTGACTGTCCACTGTTCCTGTGCTGGATTCGGAAGCTTAGGTGAGGACTTAATTCAGTGTACGGCCTGTTAGCATTAGCGTTAGCGATAGCAGTGACTCCTATGTAAGAACCAACAGAAATGTCCCAACAAATTTAAACACAGCCCTGAGTCAGAGATCACACTTCATTTGTTTAATGTCCAGTCAAAACAGACAAATCCCCTCCTACCCAAAACTGCTGGAACTGTGGAAGCAGTGAAACCGACTTCTCTAAAGTGCTGAATAAATTTGTGATGAGATGGAGTGGTGTTTATGATCCAGAAGTAACATTCCAATATCAGAAGAGGACCTCTCTAATGTTTTTTTTTTTCCCTGTGGCTGAGTGCCATTAAATTTTTATTGTCATGTTCCAACATCTTGTTTACACCCTTACCAGAAGATCAGACGTGTTTACAGTAGCAAACACAGCACAAAATCTCTATTTATATCCTTGATTTAAGAACAAATGTAAGATGTGCATATTATAAAGTATTAAGCTTGAAAAATAAACCTAGAGTCAAAATATAACCTCCATTTAGGTTCATTTGTCCAAATGTTTTGGAGTTCTCCAAGGCTGTCAGTAAATAAACACTGCAGTAGGATCCCATAATGTTCCCTGTTTCCCATTTCATTCTTCACAATGTTGTTAAGTAGCACTCGAAATGCATTAAAAGCACAACATGAGAAGTCATTATTGTGTTCAATCCACAATATATAAGTGGTCTCAGAGTATCGATCTGTACCTTCCCACCACTGGAGAGTCAGATTTCAGACTCCAGCTAATTGCCTGTTGTTTTTACAGAGCATTTCCACAATTCAGGCTGAAACCCAGCCAGTCGTCCAAATACCATAAAAAGCCAACATCTTAAATTGGATTTTTAAGCCAGTTGGACAGCTGAAGGTGCATTAGGGAGTTATAGGCTATATTGTTTTCTGACTAGTACAAATCAACTGTAAAATATAAAGAAATAGTATATAAAAAAAAGCATTCCAACCTTTTTGGAAAACTAGACCAGGCCAGAGTGCCTGTTTGTGTTGTGGTTCTACTGCTTGGCCGCTGGGGTTTGTGTGTCCTCAATAGCAGACTCAGGTCTGGGTCCAGACGTAAATACAATTTATTACAGACCAAAAAAAAAAAAAAACACCAGAGTGGGAACAATCTTAACGAAGGTTGTGTACCCTTCCTTTCTTGCAGTCCAATCACAGAGCTTGTAAACAGTGACATCACTGAGCAGGCAGTGAGTGGCGAATATCCGCTAGTGGAGGTAGTAGTTCTATCAGTTGGAAACACACAAGTGATAAAATGTATGAAGGACTCAAAACAGCATGGTGGCGCAGCAGGTCATGTCGCAGTCACACAGCTCCAGGGACCTGGAGGTTGTGGGTTCGATTCCCGCTCCGGGTGACTGTCCGTGAGGAGTGTGGTGTGTTCTCCCTGTGTCTGCGTGGGTTTCTTCCGGGTGAGTGTCTGTGAGAAGTGTGGTGTGTTCTCCCTGTGTCTGTGTGGGTTTCCTCCGGGTGACTGTCTATGAGGAGTGTGATGTATTCTCCCTGTGTCTGCGTGGGTTTCCTCCGAGTGACTGTCTGTGAGGAGTGTGGTGTGTTCTCCCCATGTACGCATGGGTTTCTTCCAGGTGCTCTGGTTTCCACCCACAGTCCAAAAACACACGTTGGTAGGTGGATTGGCGACTCAAAAGTGTCCGTAGGTGTGAGTGAATGTGTGTGTTGCCCTGTGAAAGACTGGCGCCCCCTCCAGTGTGTATTCCTGCCTTTCGCCCAATGATTCCAGGTAGGCTCTGGACCCACCGCGACCCTGAACTGGATAAGGGTTACAGATAATGAATGAATGAATTTGTTTGAAGAAGGGCAGAGTCTGCCTGTTGAAAAACGAGTGTTCACATTTTACTCAAACAAATGCAATTGAACCAGCATTAGATAAGATTTATTTGAACCAAAACTGACCATTTCAACATGTCCTATAACTTATAATTATCTCTAGTTCATAGATTATCTTATGTTCACCACATATTATTTAGTGCTTACTTAATTCTGTCTCAAGAGTAATGCAATGTCTGTGGCAAAGTTGAGTTCTGTTTATGTGTTCACTGCCCCTAATCACTAGTGTCTGTGTGTTGCTGTGTGTTCACTTCCACGGATGGGTTAAATGCAGGATCCAAATTTGTTTGCACTGCTGAGTAATGATGATAAAAACACGCCTCATATTTATAGCTGTGAGGAGAAAAAAAAGAAAAGGAAGAACACGAGCTAATGTCCTTCTAGAGGCCAATGAAGAGCGAATTTTAATGTAATGCTTAAAATAACCAACAGAGGGCTCCCTTCTACTGCATGATTTTATGAAATTTACTCCCGTAGCAAAATAATGTCAACTCGCAGCTGTGAATGAGGTAAAGCTTCTATCAGCACTTTAAAAAGTGCTTCCACATTTTTTAATACAAAGTCATTAATAGGGATTTGATGAGAAATTCTCCATTTCAGAGAGACGTCCTCAGTCAGAATTACTCACAATGGTAGTGATAGCAACCGGATGTGTGAAGCGTTTACTACTTCTTTATGCTACGTCACAAAGGGATATTGGCTATTCGTCAGTATCTGAAAGGTTATGGTGGCTGTTGTGAAGTATTTGGCCGGAAATATAAATACATATTCGTGGTAGGTTACATGCAGTGGTTCAAAAGACAAAATCATCCTCAAAGAAAGCACAGATTTTTATTAACACTAGTACATTGTCAGTATTTTACCCCTGTATATATTAGAACATTTAACAGAGAACACTTTGTAGCTTCCTTGGTAATTTTTTAAAAATATATTTTTAATAATTTTTTTTCTAAAATAAAGCACAATTTCAAAACACTGTTAATTCTTTATTGTTTTCCTCACAAAAATATTATTGGAATTCCCCTTAAAGAGCTAAAGTTCACTGTGGTCTCTGATTGGAAACTACACTGATCAGCCATAATATTAAAATGACCTCTTTGTGTCTACAATCATTGTCCACTTTATCAGCTCCACTGATCATATGTGTGCACAGTTCTACAAATACACACTGTAGTTCAGCTTTTGTTTTGCATTTTTAATCACCTTGCACAAAGCAGTTCAGTGACATTGACGTGGTGGTGGGAATATATATATATATATATATATATATATATGTGTGTGTGTGTGTGTGTGTGTGTGTAAATTCAGAGACAGTAGCTCTTCCTACTTTTTACTACAGTTAGTTACTTTAGTTTCTACAGTTTCTACAATTGTAGAACATCTGAGATTTCTTCCAGTGTATCTTTACTAAATGCTGAAAATAAACCTCCAGGAATAAGACCATAATGTTTTAAAACTCTTTGTGTTATTAAGACTTAGAGGTTAACAGAGGTCATGTCAGAACGTTTTTGTCACAGGTTAGTTATAAGAACTGAATTGCAAAATCCCTCCATTTCCAGACCACATCAGAGCCACTCCCACATCTGCCTGAAGTAAGCAAAGACAAGCCCAACCAATATCTTCAGCTGAATTTGGAGGGTGTGTTGTTTATCTTTAGAAACACTCAGCGAAGGCCTCATTTTTTCACACAGGCCTGAAACAGTCCTGTCGTTCTGCCCAAATTAAAACATTGTGACCAACTTGGACTGTGGCCATTTTATGTATTTTTTTCCAGCAATGTTTCAGAGGGTCCTTTATAAAGTAATGAATGTAAAGACAAACTAGATCTTATATCTCATGTTTCTCGTTTTAAGCATATTATACAATATTCAACAAGTTTTAAGGCAGTTTGACTGCCTAAATGATCTCAGAGTAAAGTAGTACGTGTTTCATTATAGTTATGATCATTTTCCTTGCCAATATACGGACATATAGAATAAATTTATCTAGTGAAGGATGAACAGTAAAGCTTGGAAGGTTTATAATCCTTTTATTTAATATTTGGTAAGTAATGTGCTTTACGCTAAGGTTTGTAAGGACATGAGTAACATTTTCCCTGTCCCTAAACAATCTTGATTCATCCAAGTAAAGGCTTGGTTTGGAACCAGTGATCAAGTCTGCTATGGTACAGCATTGAAAATATTAAAGAACTCAGTGCAGAGGCCCTTCAGAAAGAATATGAAGTATCTGTTAGCCTTGGATGTGTTAGACTGTCCTTGCTGTCCTAACAAAGTCTGGCATCTCTGGAATGATGATCTTACAGAAGAATAAAAAATAAATGTAATAAACTAATTATATATAAATAAACTGAAAAGGTCAGTAAATAAAAAATATAACAATTTCTACAAAGTCACAGTCATTAGTGACATTGTGTGTTATAAAGGTTAGAAATATCCCCTTCATGTAGTGAATCTGAAAGGTGGGATGTACAATTTAACTTTCTCAACTTGTATCATTACAGTGGAGAAAATAGATTACTTAAAAAACAGGAAACACCAGATGAACAGAGAAGCAAGCTACAAGCTAAAGTTAGCTAGCAGCTACCTAGCTTCCTCAGTCTGGATTCTTTATTGTGGGTGAAAGAGTGAAGAAACAGTTCTCTCGTCTGTTTTGGGTTAATCATGTATGGAATGTTTCTTCAAAATTGATTACCAAAACAAGAATGACACTAACTCCACTTTCACACTTGCAGTGGTAATGTTGCATTTAGGCATGGTGACGCAGCAAGTTAGTATCGCAGTCACACAGCTCCAGGGGCCTGGAGGTTGTGGGTTCGATTCCCGCTCCGGGTGACTGTCCGTGAGGAGTTGGTGTGTTCTACCTGTGTCTGCGTGGGTCTCCTCCGGGTGACTGTCTGTGAGGAGTGTGGTGTGTTCTCCCTGTGTCTGTGTGGGTTTCCTCCAGGTGACTGTCTGTGAGGAGTTGGTGTGTTCTCCCTGTGTCTGCGTGGGTTTCCTCCACGTGACTGTCTGTGAGGAGTGTGGTGTGTTCTCCCTGTGTCTGCGTGGGTTTCCTCCAGGTGACTGTCTGTGAGGAGTGTGGTGTGTTCTCCCTGTGTCTGTGTGGGTTTCCTGCGGGTGACTGTCTGTGAGGAGTGTAGTGTGTTCTCCCTGTGTCTGAGTGGGATTCCTCCAGGTGACTTTCTGTGAGGAGTGTGGTGTGTTCTCCCCGTGTCTGTGTGGGTGTTCTGGTTTACTCCCACAGTCCAAAAACACAAATTGGTAGGTGGATTGGCGACTCAAAAGTGTCCGTAGGTGTGAGTGTGTGAGTGAATGTGTGTGTATGTCTGTGTTGCCCTGTGAAGGACTGGCGCCCCCTCCAGGGTGTATTCCCGCCTTGCGCGACCCGAAGGGTTACAGATAATGAATGAATGTTGCATTGACCAGTGGGAATCAAGCAGTGTGGGAATCTCTGCTACTCTGCCATGTCACTAATGGCTGATTTATGCATCTGAGATGACTCAAAGCAGAGACTATGTTGTATCCTCCACAAATTCCCAACTCCGTTGTTAGCATTGAATTGAATATAGGTTGAAAAGGATTAGCAAATCATCATATTTTGTTTTTAAATTTATGTTTAACCCATCGTTCCAAACGTCATTGGAATTGGGATTGTAGTATTTCTTAAATGATCGCTGGTCAGAATAATAGGAGAACACTCATAAATAAACATATGACTTCTGCCCATATGACCATTTGGACATACATCCTCTAACTTTACATAAAAGACTTCCCTGAATGTGAATATTTCCGTGCAGCTGGAACGTCTGATTCCCATTAGCTAATTGGCAAGGTCTTTGTGACCTGAGTGCGGAAGAGGATTTAAAACATGAAAGGGCAGGGCAGCCAGTGTCCAGCAGTCTATTTCACAAAGCAGAATTTCACAATTATCAGATAAGTGAGACCAAATGTCAAAAAGGTTCCAACAGAGCAAGGTCCTGAGTCTCAGGCTCATTGTTAACGACTTTAATGTAATACGCAAACAACGTTAAAGTTTCTCAACATCAAACATTAGTTAAATTTTTTGGTGATGTCACAAAATACAACTGCATTTGTTTTGATAAAGTTACAATAAACAATCAACAAATACTGCTTCTTAATGATTTTTCCTATTGTTTTGTTTGTTTGTTTGTTTGTTTTGAAACATTATTAAACTGCCAGTTAGGAATTCATTCCTATTGTGATGTCATTATATTCAGTGCAGTGTGTTTACTCAAAGCCACCCCCTATTGAGCCTGCAGCAAATTCACTCTAGCCCTTAACACTGTTGTTGTAAGGAGAGGCTGGAAAATGTCATTGGAATTAAATCTTAAATATTTATGGTACATTTATGAGCACACAAACTGTCGGTGGAAATATATATATGAAATGCACTGAATTTGCAGGATCAGGAACACTAATAAAAATCGGCTGCATATGATAATCCATATGACCTACAGCTGCCTGCTAAGAGCCAAAAATCATGTTGTCATTTTCCATTCCTAGAGAACCTAACAGAGCCCCAGCTGTACTGCCATTTAACTTGAGCCATGACAGCTATGTAGTCCATGGGCTGGCCGAAAGGCCGTCCCTCTATTTATATCTGATTAGGAACTGCTGGCGGAGAATTCCAGCTCTGGTCAAAGTCATCCTCTCAGAGCCCCTTCAGCTCAGAGGGAAGAAAGTGTGAGATAAATAACGATTACAAACAAGAAAATCAGGGGTTAACCATTACGAGCGGAAAATGAAGTGTGTTTATTATTGTTTTGTTGTCATACAAAATATCACTTTTGTAAAACAAAAACAAACAAAAAAATAGTGTAAGAGTAGAGGCTAAAAGCTGAAAATATTATTACTACAAACTACAATTTCAAAAAGTATTTACACAACAGCATAAGACATACCAACTTTAGTGTAATTACCGCTATTATCTCAGCTTTCATGTACAGTATTACTATTGTATTGGCATAGAAAATAGAGGTAGGGTCAATATCTGCTTCATATCTGATGTTTAAAAAAATAATAAAATAAAATGAACAGAGACAGACAGACACACAGACAGATATACGTGCTGGCAGCTCTGCGGACCAATAAAAAAAAAAAAAAAAATAGAAAAGTTATTGAGCAATCATTCACATGTGACCTACACATAAGCTGAAGCTGAGGATGGTGTGGAAGATAAAGAGAATGGCATCTCAGAGTGAGACAGTAAAAAAAAAAAAAAGAGAGAGAGAGAGAGAGAGAGAGAGAGAGAGAGAGAGAGAGAGAGCTTAAAGAGCCTTCAGCACCGTAGTTCGAGTGGTTGTTAAGGCAGTGTCAGCAGCTCAATGTGGGGTCACAGCCAAGGAAGCCCAAGTTCTCTCAGCTTTAAAATAATACTCTTTCATTTGTCAACACAATCTCCATCTTCCATAATTGTAACGTTATGTTGTTTACCGAAGAAAGTTACTTCAACATGTCTACCTGTACTTAGAAACATAATGAAAACCCTTTGACACAAAACTGAACTCTAAGAGTAAATGCTAGAAGCACAAAATTCAAAACCCCAACAGACTAGTGTAAGAAATACATATTTCAGGATGAGATGGACATGAACATGTCTTCTCAAATTTGTTCCCAATAGGTTTAATTTAACTTGAGTTACAGAAAATGCATTTTCACGTTCCCTGTTTTGATAAGTGCTGTAAAGACTGCAGTCGTGGCTTAGACTCACTTTCATTAACATACATCGTTCAGATTTAAGTATGAATGTGGTTACTTAGTTAGCGTCTGCTGGTGTGGGCTCATGGCTATTTCTTCTCTTTAAATGACGCTCGTGTACTGACAGCTCTACGTATGGTAAGCCATGAAAACATGTGAACCCTATGCTCTCTCCGCTATACTGGAATTCAATTCCTCTCACTGGAACGCAAGTATAACCCTGAAATAACTAATTACACAGATTAAGAGATTAAAATAACCTGTAAATTACAGCTTCAAACATCATTGTGACGCCCCACTGATCTTTTGTTGTTGCTACTCCACGCTCAGCACTGCAGAAACTGCACTATAACTTTTCCAGGAGGGTAGGAAACCACCACTCAACCCTTCACCTCCCCCAAGACTTCAGGACAGTGCTGTAAAAGTGGATTTCACCCTGTCACTGCGAACACCAAACCTTACGTAGTGTTCTTTTAATCTATCAATGCCTCTGAAGTCAGTTCAGTAACCATCTTCTTTTATAAATACGTTTGGAGTTGACAGGATTGATGTTCTCTGATAATACAGAAAAACATGTTGAACGTACTGTTGAATGTCTGTGATAAACGACCATACATTACAAATGTGACAGATAGAGAGGAGGTTAAAAATTCTTTAGTATTCCTTTAAATCTCAAGAGAATAGACTCACAAACGAGAATCAGTCTGATTTTCACAGATATTAGTGTGAGAGGGGTTAAAAAAATGTCTTTCTGTGTCTGTGCAGCATTAATACAGAGCATGCTCAATGGCTGAGACAAGTGCACCATCAGCCATCTTTTGTTATTTCGCTGATTATCCACCAAGTCCAGTCTTAAAAAGCAACATTATTCTACGTAGGTGCAGAGAGAATGTTCATTTGGTTCCTAGGATACTGTGACTACTTACTGTGAGAACGTGAACAAGAAATAACACCAAAAAACAAGAAATAACACCCAAAAAAAAACAACTTCATGTTGCACAAACTTGGTCAGGGGGCCAGCGTCCACTTTTCTTTTGGTAGGAGACAATGAAGGAGAAATGTGTTCACACAACTTGAAGCTCCGAGATGATCATTAAACCAGTTCATATGAATTTTCTATTATTATGCCATTCATCACCTTGGTGACGCTTTATCATTACAGTCAACATACCCTGCAAAACGAACAACAACCCTGCCGCAAAAACACTGCTGGTGTCTCTTTCATCACCGTGAACCAAGCACCAACAACAATATTTGGCATACTGTAAAAGTTAGGCATATAAAATGGTGGAAGGTCTTTTTTTTCCTTGTAGATTAATGTACTTAAGAAATCCCCACTACTATTATTTGAGTACGTGATTTAAATGCATGTTTCCATGCACAGCTATACATCACCGGGCACCTGCACTGCTTTTCCAAAGGAAAATCAAAAGCTTTAAAGCAGCAAGTTGAAGTTTAGCTTGTATTCTATGATGACAAATTAGTGCAGAATAATAGCAAAGCCAAACAGTTGGCCAGCAACTTTATATATTCATGAAACCCCATGATACATGTGTTGATTAATTACAGTTTCTGCTGCAAACCTTCTATAAGCTCTTCTACTTGAGTAGTGCTCTCCACCACTACAAAAATTAACGCAGTACTTCTATGTTAACAGAATACGCTCATTTAATAGCCAATAGCATCAGATCATATTGTGAAGTATTAAATAAATTACCAGCACGCCAAGTCTGATAGTATGAAGACACCTCAAAGTTGGAAAAAACCCGCCTGGACGTCTGCTGTGTTGGGTGATGGTGAAAAGCATGTCTGGTCTGAACATACAGACACAGAAGACATGATGAGAATGAGTGGGGCCAAGGATTTGGTTGGTCCATAGGTGGGGGGGGGGGGCAGTGCAGTGGATAGTTTGTCAGCATGGTCTATCAGTGCACGCCGTTCATGATGTGTTTCTGGTGGAGCTCCAGGGCGGAGGGGTGGTCCTGGTTGTGCTGGGAGGGGCTCAGGTCCTCCTCCCACAGCCGGGCGTTCTTCCGGATCTCATCCAGAGTGTACTCCTGCAGAATGGTCCCGTTCTCAAACACTGTTACCAACATGTCCTGCAACATAATGATACAAAATGATACAAAACCAATCCCTCATCTTACTCATTACTGCAACTTGGGTTTGCCTAAGACATGGTTTTCAATAATAAACAAAAAGCACTTTTTTCATTTATATAAGCCTGAAATTACATCCATGAACAACAATAGTAAGAATTTGCAGGGCAATTTGAAGGACATTGACACTACTACACACTACATTGTTTCTAGAAGCCTGGTACATTTTAAAAAGCATTTGTGTGCAGTAGTGAGCGTGTCAGGAGGTACAAGACTATTTGTTAAGTCAAGTTAAGGCTGGGCAATTAATCAAAAATTAATTGAAATCAACATTCAGAACTTCAGATCGACATATATCGATTATATCAATTATTTTTATTCTGTTATGACACCAAAGTGTGTACTGTCCCTTTAAAACCATGCTACCAAGCTGTAGTCACGTGATTCTGCTCCTATCTGCTACATGGAAGCAACCTAAACACAAGAAGCCGACCAAGCAACTCAAGCAGTTCATATCAAAGAAAAACACAGCATCTGTGGTTTGGACGCGCTGTGTTTTGACTGTGTGTGAATTAAAACAGCACTGAACAAAAAGAAGTCAAAAGACGGTGTCAGCGACTAAAGCACAATCACAGCAAATATAAACAATGCTAAAAAAAACAATAGAGGAACAAGCTCTCAGCAACATAAAAAAATAAAAAATAAAAAACATCCCATATTTAATACTGGAGCATATTTACAGCACAAGTCTCGTCACTGAACTATGAGAGTCAAAAATACAAAAACAAAATACTGTGGAACCTCTACCTACGAACGATCCGTTCCGTGGAAAAGTTCATTTCTCGAGTCAATTTTAATAAATTATTACAATGCAGTACATTGAGCTTGTTCCTCTATTGTTTGTGGCAAGTAACTGGTTTTAAGGGTTATTTTCAGTCCTTACAGTTGGCATTTAAATCTGTACATTTTATATCACACCGGTCCTACACATGGTGCAGAGGTTTGTGTAGATTCTATAAGAGTTCTCACCTCCTCAGGTTTGCCCACTCCTCTCTCCACTGTCTCTATACATCCGTCCGAGTTTCTCCGCAGAGACAAACGGCCACGCTTCGATCCTTTAGATGGGTCTGTCACAGGCTGTTTATATACATCCATCTACACACAAATGCAGAAATATTTAATGGATACAATTACTCTGTGAATAATTTTTCATAAAATTAAATCTAGTCTGGATTTGGCCTGATAATACATAAGGTTTTCCATTTCACACAACACCTCAGTTTCAGAAATGAGTCATCACATATAAGCAGATTAAAAGACGTAAAGTAATATTAGGACCAAATATAAATTGTTGGATATTAATGTTTTATTGAATTATGTGAATACGTTCATTCATCAAAACAGAAACAAATATCAGGAAGATCTACGGCTGGTAAGAAACGCTCAATTACAAAGTAAGGCTCATTATGGCAAACACTTTACAATAAAACTACACACTGTGCAGCCCTACCAACGAGCGAAAAGCCAACTCACCCCCTTCCCGTTGGTTTCCACATAACTGCACTTGAAAGCACAGTTCAGTGTGTCTCTGTTGATCTTCTGCAACAGCGCACTTCCACATCCAAAAAACACATTCTCCGCGCTCCAACCCTCATCACAGAGCTTCTTCAAGATCTGAGGACAGCCCCAAAGGAGAGTTAAGAGGAGCTCAGCCAACAACACGACATACAAAGGCCTTCCAAATGACTGACGTTCCTAAGGGAATAAAATCTGTAAAGCACACAAGTTAAGGGGGAGAGGAACTTAATTATCTGATGGTCTTTTTCACATGTGGAAGAAGGATCTTGAGATCCACCATAGGCTAATTGGCTGCGGCTGCGGCTGCAGTAACGCAGCCGATATACCGGACCACATTGGTGGTGTTGACCTATGAAGCTCAAAGGTCAAAGGCTTTTAGAAATGAAATTCCACTTACCTCATCAACAGAGTGGAGATCAATGCCATCACCCTGAATGATGCGCAGATATGATGGAAGCACCTTATAGCCTACAGAGTTCAAGGAGCAGCTAAAACATCCCTCTAAAATCTTTATAACCTGCAGGTAGAGGGAAAGAGGTTTGGGGTTTTTACACTTTGATTAAGCACGTAAATAAACCTTCAAAAATGGCTCACTGTGAGGCTAGAGTTTATAAATGAGCAAGGGGACTGGGAATGATTCTCCTGTCCAGCTGCTAAATCCAATCTAAACAATTCAAGGCGGTGAGCCACAAATCAATACAGTATTGCAGTGCAGGAAACCTCAGTCGTGCTGTTCTTGTAAAGCAAACACTCACTCTATTTGCCTCAAAAACTAAATGAAGGAAGTAGGCTTGAGTGATGGTAATCAAAGCTACTCCTAATGTTCAAACAGACATACGGTGTATGTAGCAGATAACGTCAGAAACGTGTTTTTGCCTCGTAACAATCACAGTATATTGTTAAAATAAAGAGAAATAAAAATAAACACAGTTTAAAAACTATCAGCCTTGAATATGTCAGTTATCCTCACGCTCACGCCCACTGCGGATGGCACCCACCTCCAGCAGCGTCTCTGTGGGATCTCCTGAGTCTGGGCGGATGACGAGTGTGGAGTCTTCACTCCGCTCCATCACTCTTTCCTTCAACTTGTCGCCCCAGATGTGCTTGCAGGCCTTGAAGATGTCATAGCTGTCGCTGACCACAGCCACTGGACCGGTGGGGAACTGGTCCAGCAGATATTCATATGCCTCCCTCTCTCTGCTCCGACCCCAGGAGATGATGGTGCTGCATATACACAGACAAACATAGAAGTTGAACTTTGATTAAAAGAACTGAGCTTTGTGTGATGAATTTAAGATTAAAATTGTTCTACTTTTCTTTTGGCTGTGACACAAATAACATACATTTGTACAGATAACACCAGGCCTAACCCTTTAATGAGAAGTGACACCAACCTACAGCAACCTCTGTAAAGGCCACAGTTCTAGTAACAGGCCACAGATGCAGCTAATCCAGTTAATAGCGTCATTCAACTGTGCCCACCCAACTGGTGGTTTATCCTGCTTCATCAATACAGAGAGTGGGAGGGACATGAGAGTGAGCACAACACTGCCTGTTCAAAAATAAAGAAAGTCGAGGCAGAAAATTGAACATTTAAAGATGGACAGACACAGATGGCAGGTTACGGTCACGCTTCCCGCAGCTGTTTCTAAACTAATGAGGCTTGTGCGTTCAGAAAATGTGGCAATAATCAAAATCGAATATGAAACCAAGCTCCAATCTTATGGTTTGTAGCTTTACTGTGAGGAATGTTTAGCAACTGGACTTCAGTACACTGTGTGAGGATTTAGGCATGATGTCAGATTGCCATATATACACACACATTACCATTTCTACATTCTACATTAATTACATTATGAATGACTGCATACATTAATCCATCCATCCATCCATTATCTGTAACCGCTTATCCAATTTAGGGTCACGGGGGATCCAGAGCCTACCTGGAATCATTGGGCGCAAGGCGGGAATACGCCCTGGAGGGGACGCCAGTCCTTCACACACACATTCACTCACACCTACGGACACTTTCGCCAATCCACCTGCAACGTGTGTTTTTGGACTGTGGGAGGAAATTGGAGCACCCGGAGGAAACCCACGCGGACACGGGGAGAACACACCAACTCCTCACAGACAGTCACCCGGAGCGGGAATCGAACCCACAACCTCCAGGCCCCTGGAGCTGTGTGACTGCGACACTATCTGCTGCGCCACCGTGCCGCCCTGCATACATTAATACATTAATTAAATTAATATGCAGTCATAGAAACCACCCGTTTCAGGGCTCAGTGCTCATTTAAAACGTCCAAACAGTCAAACAAACAGGATGTTTTTTTAGTCTGATGGCAGCAGGGGTCAAATTAGGTCACACTTTAGATTTTTAGTAGATAAACACAGGTTAAAGCTTTCTGCATGCCTTCCAGAGCAGCTTCTGTGTTTAAATGCAATCACATGAGCTGGCTGAGCTTCAGTGCAGCTGAGAGTTTGGAGTCTGAGTAGGGAGAGAGTGACTCAGTTCTTTAGTGCGTCTTGTTGTTTATTGTGGAAGAAATGCGAGTGAATAAGTGTGAATGTTTCGCCGAGTTGGGCGATGGTGCCAGAGGAGGCTGGTGAGTCAGTGCCAGATGTTCTGATAGCTGTTCACGTGCCCAGGAGGCAGGAAAACGTAACGCCGATGGCAAGGACACCATTGAGAAAGCCAGAATATGCAAGAGATTAACCAAATAGTCATCTACTCACAGGCCATGGGTATGTGGGCAGACAGCCAGGTGAAATAAATATGATTTATGACGCAGTAATTAATAGTGGCTATTAAACAGAAATCAAAAGCTCAATCCTGACATGGAAAGATAACGTATTGATTCAGAGTTAAACTGAACACCCTCGGCTGAATAGATTTTGTACTGGATCTATACTCAGTGTTCACAACAATGATGTGTCTTTGCAGGCCACCATCAGGTCTAGTTTCCACATTAGAATGTGTTAATTGTAACAACTTGTGATTGAGAATGGCGAAAAACTGGCTAGCAAGAAGTATTTGATATAATCATTGGACACGTTGTTGAAACATAGTGGAATTAACGGTGCAACAGTAGGCTACAATGCCTGGGTGTCTCATTGAGATTTGTTGACTCTACTTTACAGAATTCAATTATTGGGTTTTCACCCAAAACATCGATAAACGTTGCAATAATGTCATATTCTGTTAAAGAAAACTACATTTTAAAGCACATTTAGGATTGTACTAGATTGATGTGGACGAAGGGGATTCTTGGGCCGTATTTAAAGCTCTGTGAGAGGAAGTCAGCCACATTTGGAGAACATTAATCTTCTTCCTTGTCAAACAAGTTAATAACTGTTCTGGTTCAAACACAATCAATGAGAGTAAATTAGGTTTATATATTTTGTCTATTCTTATGACTATAACAAATGTACTGCATTGTAAATACTAAATAAATAAATAAATAAACAAACAAACATTAAAGGCTAAGCACCAGCGATATGAAAGTGTCAAACAAATAAATACAGTGGAATTTGAGTTCCTAACTTGTGTTTATTGATAGTCAGAAAATGTTATTTCTTACTAATTCAAGGAATAAGGTTTAAAAGACCATTCCCCCCCAACGGTGTTCGGAACTCTAATAGGCGTCTTGTCTGTGACGTAGATGGTGGACAACAACTCTAGAAGCTGCACTTAATTTAATGCAAAATGACCAAAAAGTGTGTTGTTTTTGGCTGCAATCATTCAATGTACAGTGGGACATCTGTGCACAAATGGCCCAAAGATCCCAAAATATCCAGAAAATGGACTAAATTTGTCAACTTTAAACGGGCACTTTGGAAAGGACCCTCCGCTCACTCCGTTATCTGTAGCTCATTTCACTGGCGCTTTTCCAACACTATGGGCATGTAAGGACACCAACGAAAGGTGTTCAAGAGCCTCTGTAACATGGAGGTAAACAGGGTAAGGACACTCACTTCGCCTGTTTTAGTTGGTGTTAGTTAACGTTAGCTTGACTTGCTAAACTCGGTGGATCAGATTATACTCGGCTACGTAGCTGCATTACGGAGGTTTATAGTGTCGGATGAATTCGAGTTCCACTTCGATCACATTTACAAGAATAACGGTACCTCTACATTTGAGTTTAGCTTATTGCTAGGCTATCGTCATGAATAATGTTGGTAATTTAGCTAGCTAGATACTGTCATAACAGTCAGTCATAACGGTGTATTACCGCGGCGTTGTTCAGCTGTTGTCCACCAGTGACGTCACAGTTGCGTTCAAGAATTTCCGTAGCGAGCTCGGGTTTTTCCGTCAATTTAATAAAATTGTCAGTTTTAAAGCAAATTAAGCTGCTTTTCATTTTAATTCATAGTCAGTAACTGTCAGTAACTACAATAATGTGAAATATTCATGGTGCTTAGCCTTTAAGGCTCAAGCAAATGGGAGAAAAAGTGATTAGTCATAATTATCTTCATCTTGTAAATCTTCTGCCTGATTTCGGTTCTGCTTTGCGATTATAGGCCCAGCTCAGATACTGAGTGAGTGCACATGTATCTCACCTGTGCTCAGCAGCAGGTATGGAGAATCCAGCCATAGGGCAGCTGTAGTAGCGCTGGGCCATAAGGAGTCCGGCCACTGTGTCTGTGCTGCAGAAGTTGACCAAGTGAGCGGCTCCTCCAAGCGCTGCTGACTGCATGCAAATAAAAAAAAAAAGATATTGACCAACTCTGAAGACTTTTTCTAACTGGCCCCTGTTGAAAAAGTGATTAGCATTTACCATTTGAACTGATGGATCAATAAGACATTTAACCCTGCTCTATAGAAAATAACTGGCACTCTGCAATACTAAATATATGTTGGATAAACAGCATATTATGTATTAAGGTATACTCTTTTCTAATATCGATGTATCTGAAGTACATAATGGATCAAGAAAGCCATAAATATTTCCACTTTTACTTACATAAGGATCACTGCAAGAACCCAAAAATAACTTGCTTACATAATAACAACAACAACCGCTCCCAATGGCATCATTATCATAATAAAAAGGTCCAATCCTTCATAATCAGTGGTCCCTACGTCCCCTTTTAAGAATCTAGGAGATATTTCGGTTATGTAAATGACATTTTTTTCTCAAAAACCTGCAGAGAGAGACTGAAAAGTATCTACATTAGAAACTATATTTTCAAATGTATATATCAGTGGCTTGGGAGTCCTTTGTTCAGTCTTACTCCGCTGAATCTTACTCTAACAGAAACAAATGCTGTATAGGTTCTGTCGATGTACGATAAATGGAAAAACAATGTCAAATCACACCAAGCTCTTGTAATCATCAGCCTTGTAAATTTAACTCAGTCTCAAGCCAAGCGAGCATTTCATAAATCCCTCCCGATTTGACTGAAGCAGCTTGAGAGTAAGTCTTGGTTAATGCGCTGTAACGTGAGAGTAATCAGGGAGAGTGGTTGCCATTTGGCAGAAGAAGCTCAAAGGCTTGTTGTTCTGGAATACAAATTACATTTGATACCAGCAAAGCCCTGTCAACTGCCTCGAAGTACAAGAACACAAAAATCAATATGGTTCACTTCCACTATAGACAGCGTGGGATTGAGTGTTTCCATTCAAATCCAGCTTATTTTTGGAAACCACCAGCCAGTCCTCACAAGACATTGCATGCATAGACTATTAAGCCTCGTATAGATTCCATGAAGTCCTCAGCATCTGCGTCTGAAATAATAATTATATAATGCCATCTCAGCTCATATACGAGGCGTGTAGGCAGTCTGATAATTACAGCATTGGCCTATAATGGTCTTTGTATATAAAAATCAATAGAATTAGAGGAGGCAATTGCTTTAGAGCAAATGTGTTAATCATGATGTCCTCTCTTCTGCGTCCAAATCTTCCAGGCATTTAAGACATATCAACCTGTTGGAGAAGCTAGCTACAATGTAGGATGGAAGCCACTGTGGAATTGTGTAAGGACAGCGATCTGAGACCAAGAAAATGTAGTATGTAAGATCAAATATTAATTATTAATTATAGTTACTATGTGTGAAAGGGTCGTGCAGCAGGTTAATGTCGCAGTCACAGGGACCTGGAGGTTGTGGGTTCGACTCCTGCTCCAGGTGACTGTCTGTGAAGAGTGTGGTGTGTTCTCTGTGTCTGCATGGGTTTCCTCCGGGGGCTCTGGTTTCCTCCCACAGTCCAAAAACACACGTTGGTAGGTGGATTGGTGACTCAAAAGTGTTCGGAGGTGTGAGTGTGTCTGTGTTACCCTGTGAAGGACTGGCTCCCCCTCCAAGGTGTATTCCCGCCTTGCGCCCAATGATTCCAGGTAGGCTCTGGACCCACCACGACCCTGAACTGAATAAGCGCTTACAGACAATGAATGAATGAACGAATTAATGTGTGAAAGCTTGTAGGTTAAGGATGATCAGTTCATACTTACTCCCGATGAAACATCATATGTGCTCAAAATTTTACAAGACCTTAAATTAATCATATTTATCTGAGGAAAACACAGTTTTGAGAAGATTTCTCTCAAGGTAAAGTATCCCATTGTCTCAGGGTGAGATAAATTAAGTAAATACTATTAACTCATCGAAAGAGAATGACATATTTAAAATGTGAGAATCCATTGCCTTTTTGGACTTTTTTTTTAATCCTCCAGTCATTACTTAAGCTTTCTGTTCTTTAGAAATGACTGGTGAAAGTGAAAAACAGCGATCCACCTGGGGAATTCATCATCTCCGTCTGGCACCATTAATCTCTCCCCCACACCATTAATCCAGTCAAACAGAAAGCTGGCAATCCACAAGCATCATCTTAACACGCCTTAATGGTGACCCGCAAGGAACGAGAGTGCATTCGCTGTTAAACCACATCACCTCAGGTTAAAGTCAATGACTGCAGCCTTAGCAATCTCATCCTTCCTCAAGAAGCTATTTCAAGAAGCTCAATAAAAGTCCTCCATCTTGTCTTTACAGGATGAACGTTTTACCACGAGAATATTGTCACTGCTCTAAGGGTGTAACAATGCAATACGAACGTAGGGATGTTCAAATATTTCAGTGAATCAAGGCCTTTGGTATTGACACATGGAATCAAAGTCTCTACAGTAAGATAAAACCACATACAAACAGGCTGCTGGCCAAAAACAGCACAAGGTAAACTGTCAAAGTCCACAATGCACGGCTTGTTTAGCAAGTAGCGTCAGTGTTTTCTTTAATGAGGTTCCACTAGAGCTCTTCGCTCATAGCTATTTTGGTTCACTGAGCCACCAGAGTGTGTGTCATGCCATGTGCACGCAGTTCCACCGTTCTGAGCTTTTGACCAGCGGGTATCGTTTCAAAAGGGCAGAACAGCAAGACTGTGTCAAAAGCCCTCAAGTTCAGGCTGCAGCTTACACACAGAGATAGACACACACACACACAGAATATACAAAGTAATGCTACAGCTAAAGTACTACTCAATATACTTTTAAATCAAGACCAGGTTCAGACATAAAAAAAACAAAAAAGAAAAGCGTTTTAAAACTATGTTAGATTAAGTTCATTTTCAAAGTCCCACTCCGGGTGACTGTCTGTGAGGAGTGTGGTGTGTTCACCTCCATGTCTGCGTGGGTTTCCTCCAGGTGACTGTCTGTGAGGAGAGTGGTGAGTTCTCCCTGTGTCTGTGTGGGTTTCCTCTGGGTGACTGTCTGTGAGGAGTTGGTGTGTTCTCCCTGTGTCTGTGTGGGTTTCCTCTGGGTGACTGTCTGTGAGGAGTGTGGTGTGTTCTCTCTGTGTCTGCATGGGTTTCCTCCGGGTGACTGTCTGTGAGGAGTGTGGTGTGTTATCTCTGTGTCTGTGTGGGTTTCCTCCGGGTGACTGTCTGTGAGGAGTTGGTGTGTTCTCCCTGTGTCTGTGTGGGTTTCCTCTGGGTGACTGTCTGTGAGGAGTGTGGTGTGTTCTCCCTGTGTCTGTGTGGGTTTCCTCTGGGTGACTGTCTGTGAGGAGTGTGGTGTGTTCTCTCTGTGTCTGTGTGGGTTTCCTCTGGGTGACTGTCTGTGAGGAGTGTGGTGTGTTCTCCCTGTGTCCGTGTGGGTTTCCTCCAGGTGCTCCAGTTTCCTCCCACAGTCCAAAAACCACATGTTGGTAGGTGGATTGGCGACTCAAAAAAAATGTATCCATAGGTGTGAGTGAATGTGTGTGCGTGCCAACCTGGGAAGAAATGGCACCCCCTCCAGGGTGTTTTCCTGCGACCCTGAACTGGATAAGCGTTTACGTACAATGAACGTGCAATTTGGTTCCTCGTATGTTGAGCTAGAGCTTGGTGTTCACCAAGATCTCGAAAGCTAATAGCACAATTATTATTATGAACACATTACCTACTATTTACTCTGAGGTCAAAATCTGAGAAGTTGTTGGCATGGAATTTAATTTAAAAGAGAATTTAATTTGAACACTGAAAATTATAAATTAATTCATTCATTGTATGTAAGCCCTTATCCAGCTCAGGGTCGCGGTGGGTCAGGAGCCTACCCGGAATTACTGGGCACAAGACAGAAACATACCCTGGAGGGGGTGCCAGTCCTTCACATTGAAAATAAAACTATTTTTAATATGTGTTATATGCTAATGGCCATCAGTGTTTCTGTGTAACATATTAAGGTTTACAGATAATTATCACTGAGGACTATTGTTTTGTTGGTGATGGACACAACTTTACGGCCAAACGACAACGTTTCCTCAGGTTACAATTGGGTGTGGACAGAAACATTCAACTATATTTCATTTAGTTGGTCAGGGCACTTTTCACTTGCACAAACCATTTGTGCAGGAATGGTGATTATCACCTGAACCAGGTGCTGTGATACACACAAGCAGGGTCAAACCTGACCTTTCAACCCAGCCAGACACTCATCTTTCCTTACACCCCCTCATCACCAGTGCAACGTCCACACTGCTGAACTTGGCTCAGAAATAGCGTGACTGACAGCTTCAGAACATTGTAGCAGGTCCTTCAGGGCCCACCCCCCGCCCCCTGAAAAAACACAAATGTAGACACAGCTGCCTGTCTGAATCCATTTTCCAGCATCGAGAAAAAGGTCATCCCTGATCTCTTTTTGATGAAGAGGAATATCCTCGCGTTATAATGGATTGCTATATTTCTCCCTTTTGGCCAAATAATGGCTGCGTAATTTTGAATGGCCCCAGAGGAGGCACTGATGTCTATGCTCTGATTAAAGCCTGGAAAACAGCCATTCCACAACCTACAGTAGGCATGATTCATCTAGGTAAAGGTTAATGAAAGTAGTTAAACATTACACTGTGTCTTTTTGCTGATGCCATGTCCTCATGGACTCTAAATGAGTGATCAATTAATTAAATCACAGGTCATATATATGGAGTCTCTGTTTATTTGCTATTGGGTTGAACTGCACCTTTATTCTAATATCACACTGAAATTATAAATATTTGTTTAAGTGAAATGCCATTGTTTTCATTTTCTTACCATTCTGGGCCACACCAAATTTCCTGATAACGTAGCAGCAGGGCTGTAGCTGACTAATCTACTGACTTTGGTTTAACTGAACAACAAATAAAGGGATTATGTCTGTTATTGTTTCCTCTCTATATCTATATTTATACGTCTCATAAGAGCTTTAAAGAGCAGAGATAATGAGGTTTCGGGTTTTAATCAAGTTACTTTTTACAACATCTTTTTTGGCCATTGTCAAATGCACCTTAAAAATGCATTAAATGTTTTTTTGTGTAAATTTGACGTTAGATATTTTCCAACCCCAGAGAAGAAATTTAGAAATTAACAAACTGTAGTAAATCACAATGTTTGTGTAAATTAAAGACACTAATCAATCTTACCTCTTGCGAGGAGACTCCTCTGTACCCGAAATCATGCAGCTTGAATTCCAGCCCTTCCATGCTGCCTGACGTGGCCTTCAGGTGCTTGGCCAGGATCTTTTTGAACTCCCTGGAGATTGTTGCCACGGTGATGGGGTACCACATTTGGACCAGCATAGTCTGCAGGGACAAAGAGCCAACGGCGCACAGACGTCAGAAATGAGAGCCTAGTGTGGGCCGCAACCTCGCTGGCCCCTGCTGATTTCATCAACTGTCATCTCAGAGACAAGGAGCAAAGCAATGCATGAAAACCAAGGGGGCACAACATTGGTTTGTGTTTTTTTACGCGCTAGGAAGCGCATCATGTGGAAAACAAGCAGTCAGCACCATGGCTAACCATCACTGATTTAAAACTGCTGTGTACCAATAACACACTCAAACTGGTGGATTCGGACAGAGAGGGTTTCTTATGTCATAAACCGAAGGAACCAATCCTTATTGCAATTAACTTGGAAGCTGCAGGCGAATGGCAGAGGGTTATGTGAAGGTAGAGGCAGGGACTAATTGCATATTATCGCTGTCTGATTAAAAACATGCATCTCCCCCAAAATAGCAACTAAAAGGATTTTATTCCAAGTCACTTATGAGAACTTACAGGTTTTAACTTGTGGATGGTGACAATATTCATAGATCTGTGCATACATAAAGAAAGCAAACATTTAAAGTTGCATTAGGTTGTCCTGGGTTTAACCCCTACACGTTTGAATGAAATAAATGTTTACTTAGCCTGTGTAATCTTTTATTTGTTTGGTCCTGTACAACCCCGGGTAATTCCACTGTGTTGAAAACCGTGCTACTCTGTTCTGCTGCTTTCTGTTTTTTTTCTTTTTGGCTGCTTTTATAAACTGTTTAACAAGTAAATAATAGTGACACAACCAAAACTAAAACACTGCATCCAAGATCCCCACTTACATGCAACATAAATATAGTTTTATAACAAGTGTGATGTTGTTGTTACTTAGGAACTGGTGGGAAGACACAGCAATGGTGTAAAAAGCTGCCATGAGACGTAAAGTAGATCCCCTTCACGTGATCAGACACAACACAATCTACAATCACCAAATCATTTAAGTGGGTGAACGAATAAATACACAATGTGGTACTGTGGCTATGTGGGACTGCAGATGGAGGACCCCACAGACCCTGCTGCTCTAATCAAGCTTCTCTGCACTGTTCCAGGGGCTGAAGCTGTGGCCAAGAGTGTGCTGGAAATCAAAAGAGCCTAAACTGCTGTCCTCCTGGACAATGGCACAGGGGAATCATCCGATGTGAAGCAATCTGCAGCACCATCATTTTCACAAAGCACCCAGACTGTTAACTCTTTGTGGGGGTCTTTGCTCTATTCCAAAGTGCTTACTTCAGAGGGACCAAAGCGTTAACTAACTCTGGCTGGAACGACAGATGGTTTGAAGGGTTAAAAGGGCATGAACTGTGCCAAATCTAGTGAGATGTCACTGGAAATCAAATGTCCAGAATCGCCTCCATTAACCATCATGTAGTAGACTGATCGTCTGCATTAGACGCATGTGGGGAACTGTCTAAAATTAGACCAAACAGCTTTGAAATGGTAAAGAAATACCTCAATGTAGTTGGTGAGCCAGTAGAAGTCTGGGTCTGTGTTCTCCACAGTGAAGAGGACGTTCCCTCTGGGAATGATCCGTCCCTCAGGAACCGCTTTGATGCGGATCGGAAGCCGGCCGTCGTATCTCTGACAGAAATAATTAGACGAAAGAACAAAACACGGGTGTGAGCTGAGGCGAGACTCATCCGAGAGCGCTCAACTGAACACTCTTGCGGGGTTTTAGCTTTGTTTAAAAAAAAAAAAACGAGGATGAGTCGGGTTAATCCTACCTCCAGCACTTTCCTCCAGCCTTCCTCGTCAAACACTGCCTGCTTGAAGTGCATCTGGTAAAAGATTTTCGCCTCCTGGATTTTCTCCTCTGTGACAACACGACCTGAGGAAGAGTTTATAGCGCTTTCAGTTAGAAATGACCAGTTGGGAAAGAGATCTTACATAAAACATTTCGTTTGAAGCTTAAAGCATGTGGAACATGTTTAAAACTTCATATTTTACAGGGTACAATGAAATTAAGCAAATGCTATCTATATAAATTAACAAATATATGGACAGATTTAACAAATTTTATTTGTTTTCAAATGTAACATTTCAACAAAATACCCTCCCAACAGATAATTTAATAAAACCTTGCAATTTCTATGCTATTGTATTTAATTATTCATTCAATTTAAAAGCCAAATCTAATCCAAATAATTTAAGGTAATACATTTTTTGAAATTTAATGACAAATTAAATAAAAAACGGTCAGCAATTCACTCTTCTGACGCCAGCGATTTCACCATGTGCTGGAGATAACTACAAGCTGTTAAAAATTCATTTTGGATTCCCCTTACTTCTGTAGACAAGTTCTAGGCCCTCACACTGTGACTGATGAACTAATCTTATCACACTGAAGCAGAAAGTGGAAGAACACTTGACTCCCTGTCACTGCCACATCGCTCTCTTATTTCTCAGACACAGTAGGCGTACAAAACACAAGGCTAAATCCCTAACTGGAGGTCACACAGGGCATACCTTCAGTTTAGGGATTTAGCCATTTATTGGCAGAATGGGACACAATCAGGTCAGATCAGGAAGTCTTTTATGTGAGAGGTGGACAGCTATTTAGACCTAGCAGAATGGAAGAGGCCTCCAATTGCCCAGCTCTGCCATTGACTGGGGAGGGTCAGAAAGGGTGGGAGGTGGATCTGACCAACACTGAGCAGAAAGGTCACTCTTTCCACATATGGTTACAATTTGGCCCAGTCACAGCCTTGAATTCACGCACACTGTATTCCAAGTACCTTAAGGGGAAATGACCTATAGTTATGTAACAGCTTTCTGGCACTAGGATGGAGCGCATGCTTTGTATACACTTATAAATATAGAACATACTCTAAAATAAGGGGCTGCCAATGTTTTGGTATCATATATCAAAATGAAAGAGGGCATGTGATGGAGGGAGTCAAATCGCTGGCGGTAACTTGTGTTTACTAATGGCAAGCAAGGGCTTTTCTTTTTCAAACGCTATATATTTTCCTACCATCAAAACAGCTTAGGACTGAGTGAGTGTGGCAGCCTGTTGTAGTGGCTCGACCTTGCTTTAAGTCA
This sequence comes from Hoplias malabaricus, assembly GCF_029633855.1. Taxonomy (NCBI): domain Eukaryota; kingdom Metazoa; phylum Chordata; class Actinopteri; order Characiformes; family Erythrinidae; genus Hoplias; species Hoplias malabaricus. The sequence goes on from NC_089804.1 coordinate 37,743,606, forward strand.
TGGCTCTTGTCCCAAAAGGAAACGTGTAGTACGTGAGGGTTATGGCAAACGTGTGAAAAGCATGTGACAAAGGTTTCAGGGCCACATTAAAGAGGTTATGTTCAACGACAGTGAGCAGCTCACAATTAGAGTGGAACAAAGTGTTACTGTTAATGTAGGACTTGGCATGTCAGACTTCAGAACAATAAATACCTGCTAGGTACTTCTTCAGCAGGTACTGCAGGCCGAAAAACACCACTTCATTGAACTGGGCCCCCTTCTTATGCCGGCATTCAAAGTAGGAGTACACTTTGTTGATATTTGGAGGATATTGCTTGTAATGTGTTATCTGTGAAGTAAACAGGAATTACATAAAGATTAAATTGTGTCACCTTCTCATAACTTCACATGGTACAAATGGACACAGTAGAGTCAGCAGTGGATAGGAACCAAAATATGAGAAACATCACAGGAGGATTGTTTGAATATGGCCCATATCTTTCAAAACATCAGCTACAAATTACACCATATGAATATTTCTTAACGTGACTTAAAATGGTTCTAATTCCACAGTGAAGTCTTTGCCACCACTTGTGGACTATACACTAATACAGGCTACAGTGTGATATCTGTGTGAGAGGGAACAAAGAATGTGTATTTACTCAACAACACACGTCATTGTATTGAGCAGACACTTATTTGCTAATCACAGCAACTTCCCTTAACTCGAACGGGTGTAGCTAAGGAGCTGACGAAATGAAGAACCATGACGTCTTGTGTAACGTCAATATCTCCATTCCTTCATTTTGGGATTCTAGGCCTAGTCTGATCATCCCAACACAACTAGACAAACAAAACACTCTAATTTAACTGTGAACACCTCTCACTTACACCTTCATCCTGCCGTACATGTGGAGTGGTCACAATTACCAAATTTAAAACTCTCATACAATTAAAATACACCTTGGTGAATTGGCTGTGGTGGGTAGCTAATGTGTATACCATTCCTCTTCATATTACTTGTATTTCTCCTATTACCACTTTTTGTATTTTCTTTAAAAAAAAAAAAAAAAAAAAAGATAGGGCAAAGATGTTTCTTATTGGCTGGTTTTGTTGTTTCATTCATTCATTCAGTATCTGTAACCCTTATCCAGTTCAGGGTCGCGTTGGGTCCACAGTCTACCTGGAATCATTGGGCGCAAGCCGGGAATACACCCTGGAGGGGGCGCCAGTCCTTCACAGGGCAACACACACACACAGATACACATTCACTCACACCTACGGACACTTTTGAGTCCAGTTTTGTTGTTTGTTTTTTAATATTATAATTACTTAGACAGTTGTAAAGATATTAATATGAATTGATTACTACTATAATCAAGTGTGACAGCCCAGCATACCAAACTAAAGTAAATTAATACAAAGTAAAATAAAAAAAACACACCTACATGAAGAAGAAAAATATCACTGAAAGTGTTTTTAATACTCTTATTTGCAGTAAGATCTGATTTAAAAGGCCATTGGTTCATTGTGCCAAGGTTTGTTTGCTTAGTCTACATTCCATCAATGAGCTACATTAGGAACAATCTGAACTTTCATCCAAAAAATGAAGTAAAAGGATTTCTGTAGCAGAAAACAGAGCTGAGGTTAAACTTGGCCTAATTTGAAACACAAACACTGTTATAAAAGCCTCTGTGAGAGAAATAAAAAAAAAAGACAGGTTTGGAGGCAGGTAATGAAAACATTAGCAACATTCTTTCACTAAGACGAAGGAAGGTGTTATGAACAGGAGTCACGTGGCAATTAATAATATGCAAGCAATTTGCCTTTCTGGCATTGTGTGCTTCTCAAGAAATGCCCGTTTCTAAAGCAACTACCATCTTCATACCATTCTAGTGACTATCATGAGAAACTCATCATCTATTGTCTGTAAAGAACACACATTACAGCAGGTAGCACTGTAAGCTGCTGAATGCAACAGTGCTAACAAAACCAACTAGGCCTCATATTTTGAGCGTGAATGTTTGCCTGCTGAGTGTGAAAATGAAACTTTAAGACCCAACCTAAAGCTGCATAGACAAGTTTCATCGGTGGTAACATAATTATGCCTTACACAAGCAGGGCAGTGTCTAATCTTAAATCTATGGATTACATAATCCATCCAAAAGGACTTTAATCTATGATTCAGACAAACGAAAATGGTTTCTGTCAGCAGTGACTCAGCCTAGAGAGAAAATGTAAACGACTCCTTTATTACAGACTTGAATTTGTTTAATAGGTAAAATATATCATGTACGGGCGGCACCGTGGCACAGAAAGTGGTGTCACAGTCACACAGCTCCAGGGACCTGCTCCCGGTGACGGTTTGTGAGGACATACGTCGGTAGGTGGATTGGTTACTCAACGGCGTCTGTGAGTGAATGTGTGTGTGAAGGACTGGCGCCCCCTCAAGGCTGTGTTCTTGCCTTGCGCCCAATGATTCTGGGTTGGCACCAGACCCACCGCGACCCTGAACTTGATAGCAGTTAAAGATTATGAATGAATTAATGAATATATCATGCATTTACATATATATTATATCTACAGGGGCGGGCTTCCCAGAGAAAGATCAATTCTGAGCTAACTAAACTAAACAAGCTAAAGTAAACTTAGTTTAGTCCAACACTTTGCAAAGCAAGCTTTCCATTGATGAGGTTGAATGGACATAAATTAGACCATGGATTAAATGCAGTGATTATCCACTAAAATACAAACTATATTTTGGCTTAATATCTTCTGATGAAAAGAAACCGTACACTGCATGCTTCTACTGTACTCTATAGTAATTTAACATATTTTGATATTACCACAGTATACTACAGAAATTCCTATTTCATAAGGATTGGTTTCATAATATATCTATAACAGGGGCAATGAAATCATCCTCTGCTATTTAAAGACAACAGCAGAACTGTATCTAGCATGTTCTAATGACTCTTGGCCTATCTGGCAAAGCCCTAGTCCTATCACAGAGATATTCAATTGGCGTGCTGGTGCTTATCAACACCAAGCAAAGGACACTTTTAAAGCTGCAATACTATGCATAAAATATCAGACACCATGCTTCCTTGAGTTTTAGTTTGAAATATGTGTTGAGTAAAATATGTAAAAATATAAAAGAATTGGGACTCCTAACATCTACTCCTAACGTAGTAAACAAACAAACTTTCTTCAGATAAACAATACTGAAACCACTATGGGTCTGTTAAGTTGTGTAGCGTTTAATTAGCAAAAAGGGGGACCTTGTAAATCAAACAAAGTATCTGCTAGTGTTCTCAGAACAATGCCAAACCCTAGACCAAAACAACACTGAATGTGTTTGAAATTACTTGGGTTGCAAGGACTAAATGTAACCAACTTTTTAGACTGATCTTTGGAGATGTGGGGAAAACATCAAGACATACATTTGGAATAATTGAAGAGTAACTGCACTCTGCTGATTTCAGTAACTCCACTCCATTCATTCATTTATTTATTATCTGTGGTGGGTCCAGAGCCTACCTGGAATCATTGGGCACAAGGTGGGAATACACCCTGAAGGGGGCGCCACAGACACGGACACTTTTGAGTCGCCAACCCGCAACACGTGTTTTTGGACTATGGGAGGAAACCGGAGCACCCGGAGGAAACCCACACGGACACAGGGAGAGCACACCACACTCCTCACAGACAGTCACCCGGAGGAAACCCACACGGACACAGGGAGAGCACACCACACTCCTCACAGACAGTCACCCGGAGGAAACCCACACGGACACAGGGAGAACACACCAACTCCTCACAGTTACCCGGAGTGGGAATCGAACCCACAACCTCCAGTCCCCTGGAGCTGTGTGCCGCCCCCCTCCTCCCAGTTCAAATTTTAAAATATGCTAATAACATGGCACGGGCAATTTAGAGCACTTTTTCACCTCTGTGAGATTGATGAAGCTCCCCTCATCACAGAGTACGCCACAAACATACATGGTGATGGTCATGGTACTGAGAGGCAGAGATGGCGATCTATGTTACAATTTTAAGCAGGGCTGGTATATTCTATTATTATAGAGCATTATATTTCAGTTGTTCATTAAAAATATGTTTAGGGGTGTAATTACTCTTTAAAGTAAGTGCCTTGAATAGAGGACAAACTGTAAAAAAATAAAATAAAATAAAAATATTATATTTTTGGGCTATTTTTGACTAGAATTATAATAAATATGGAGTTTATTTATTTATTTATTTACTGCCTCTACTGATTATCTAAATGACATTTGAGATTTGTTTAAAAATATACAAGACCATGGTTATAGCTATAAAACTCTTTAAACAATGTAAAGGAAAAAATGTGTCAGATTAGCAAGACTGGAATAACCATGTCAGAAGCTTTACTGGCAAACTACGGCTTCTTTAATTTCGGTTTCATTTCTAGGTTTTAATATCAATCTCCCTCGATGTAGTGATGTACTCGAACTTGCTGGGTTTCTGCTAACTAAACGTTAGCTTAGCACAATTTTCCAGTGATTTCTGTTTTCTGTATGTTTAAATATAACCCCTGTTCCCAAACACAGCCCCGCAGCTTATAAACGAATACCTTATGAACCTTAAATGCTTAAATAAACCAGAACAAAGCTTTACAAACTAGAAATTTAGAGTCAGTGAGTGGTAACACTGAGCTAGCACGTCAGAGGCTCTGTCCCAAAACACTTCATTCTCCTTATGTGGTGCACCGTGTACACTATGAAATAACGCGTTCCACACTCAAGCAGAGTTTAGTATAATATGTTAGAAAAATGCATATTCCAATTTAAAGCCGCATGACCACCTGTTTAAATGGTTTCGTACACAGTTTGATGTCAAAAAGCCCTACACAAGGGAGGTTGGAGCGATTTGAGACCGAGCCACTGTGCCATTCAGTTGTAGCTGATGTTAAAGCTAAAGCTACACGCTCCACCCCCAATGCTGGGTTTCCTTAAGTGACCTAATTTAAAATGAAACTACCTCAGTGTCCAGATAAACATTAACGGGGCATACAAAACACGTATAATACATAATAACGGGTTGTGACCAGTTTGAAACAGATCTCCGCTGTTATTGTATTTTGAATCCAACCAATAACGACCCACACACATTCTTCAATTGAACAGCACACATCAAGGTTGAATCATAATACGAAGCAAGCAGCGATATGACTGAAATTAGCTTCTTCTTATTCGGATTTTTATTTCCACTTTACATCACTCGGCAGTTAGATTCTTTACCCTCGTGACTTTTTAAGGTGGAATGGAAAATATTAAATAAAGAGACAAGGGCAGAAGAATAAAAAGTGGGAGGACAGCTAACGCAAAATCACCAACAATATATCAGCTGATAAAAGAGGGAAAACAGACGTAGAGAGAAATAAAATACACTGAGGTTAATCCTTACCTTGTAGGAATCCGTCGCTAGTAGAAAATTAAAGTCCTGAGCTGCCATGACTGAGTGATTTACACTAAAACAAAGCTGAAATCCCTGTCTCCTCGTCCTTGTATTGATACGGCGGCAGCGTGACACTGCTGGAGGGGTGAACTGGGATTGTACCCCCTCCTCCGTTATACCTGCTATTTGTACGTGGGGCAAAATCGTGTCGTTCACTTTCAGAAGGAGACAAGAGGGCAGAAAAGTGGGGCGGGGCTTGGTGAGACATCAGGGTACGTCATAATACAACGGGCGTGTCCAGCTCATGTAGGCGGGGACTTTCGATTCTGAAAAAAAGATGACTGGAATGAGCAGCGTTTGTGCTGTGCACATGAGTTTTGAGTTTCGCTTTCTTTGAACAGAGAACTAGTCCTGGAACTGGACTGCTGGTGTATCTCTCATCAGCTGTCTCATGTGGCTAGGCGCGTCCTCTTATGACATAATCTCAATGGTTCAGCCCTCACTGTAAAAGTCAGGGTCAGCACGTTTATGGGGGTGATGTGACTGCAAAATTCAAACTTTACTGTCTACATAGTAATAAATATCCAGAAGTATCAATCCTGTTATGAAAAAATGATAGAACTGTATCCATCTGACTGTGAATTCAGATATTGTAACATCACATTGCTGACACAACTTCTGTAATCTTCATTGTTTTGGGATCTAGAGTAAAACTTAAATCTTGACTGAAGGTTTTTACACCTTTAATCCACAGCCTCCTCTCGAGACAAGTATTAAAACACTCCTGATTGTCATAATGGACTGTGTGTCAAAGAACACTCCTTCTGCTTCTTTCACTTTTTTATCGCAATTCTGTTCTTATCATATTGCTTTTCTGACATAGGAAGGCCTCTTTAACTATAGACTTAACCAATCAAATGTGGCCTTCTTTTGTGAGTTAATTTGACGTAGCAAGCTAAAACAGACCAGATAAGATGTTACCGAAGAAGTGATAACAGGACTTTAGACATTGTTCTGGAAGTGATTGGAAGCTTTTTTGTTATGATGTAAAAAGAGGGCACTATTTTAAGGATGATTAAAGGAAAAAAGCGAGGGACTGATGAGATCACTAGGTGTTGTAGGCAAAGATTATGCAACGTGCTATGATTCATCCTATAAGTAACTTGACAGCCTTTGAACAAACTGCCAACAGGAATCAAAAACAAGCAGTAGAAGGCCCTGTCTTTGCACCCCGCCCTTTACAAATTTGGATTAGACTGAAATGTAGTTAAACTTGTTTACACACTTGTGTTATAAATAACTGTTACACACTCGTATGCCAAACTGTCACTTTTAGAAATCATTTATAGCTACGATGTTACACCTTAGCTTGTTTAAACTGGCTTTTAAATACCCAATTGATTCATATTATTCATAGCTATATTTCTATATTAAGTCCATTCCTTCTCCTCTGGCCAAGCTGATTGAACTATCAAGTTTTTAAGAGCCACATAAAACTGTCTGGATAACTTTCTAATGGTAGGAGATGCTCCTGGACACACATTAAGCTTTCTAATGTGCTAAACTGCACTGCTAATGGGGCATCAATTAGTTTAGAGCAGATTCAGGCTTCATTGGTGTGAGAGAAACTGTAGCAAAGCCTTAAAGTATTTGTTACATGCGCATTCATGACAGTGAACACATACACATGTGCACACACACATACACACATAGGGGCAGTGAGCACACACACCCTGAGGAGTATGCATTTATCTCAGTGCCCAAAGAACATATGGGGGTAAGAAACCTTGCTTAAGAGTACTTCAGCGTGGATGTTGAGGGAGAAGACAGTGCTGTTCCTTCACTTCCCCACCCCCAATTTTTCTGCCGAGATTTAACCCTAAAACCTTCCAGTCCCAAGTGCGCTTCTCTGCCTACATTATCCAAAATAAATAATGCAAATGCATCATACAGCCACTGGGAATCCATGTGTTGTCACCCAGCCTTGACTGCAAACCTAGCAACTGATCAATGGGCTGATACATGTAACAAAAGAGACCATTGTGTAACTGTTACCTCAGTCAGTGAACAAAGTTACTCAGACAACAAGAATGACTCGTCATAGGAGGAGGATAAGGAGCTACAAACTGGTTTTACTGGTCCATTTAACACAAAATTGATGCCAGAGATAGGTTTTTATTATTTCAGGGAGAAATAAGACCCCAACTGATACCTCATCTGAGCTTTTAAAAGGTAGTAAAGCAAACAAAAACAAGGACAGGAAAATATGCCTGAAATTAAAGGCAGCAACATTAATACCTTTCAAGCACGTGGTCTCTCTTGAGCCAATGCATTACAAGGCAGTGTTTAGACATGAAGGTACCTATATCTATAACTCATGTCTGAGATTGGCTTTAAAGACATATATATGTACATATTTATATGGCCATGTTGCCAAAATATTTAGCCAAAATAATTTCAACTTTGGAGAAATCTGAACAAAAAGCATGCAGAATTTTATTCAAACATTCGATACAAACACAATTCATCTCAGTAAAGAGCATTTAGGACATTTCAGACACAGCCAAAGTGTCACTGATGTGAAGCAAGGTGCAACATCCTTCTGGTGTAGTCCCTAACAAGATTGAATATGTGTGAAATAGCACCCCTATTGGTGCAGTTTCTTAGTCTGTATGAGTAAGTGACTGAGTGAGTGAGAGAGTATGTATATGAGTGAATAAGTGAGAATGTGCATGAGTGACAGAGTGAATATATATTAGTGAGGGAGTGAATGAGTGCTTGTGAATGACGAACAGAGAGTGGGTGAACGAGTGAGTGAGTGAGTAATTATGTTTGTGAGGAGAGGGAGTAAATAAGTTTAAATATGAGTGAATATGTAAGTGAATGAATGAGGGAATTAGTATGTTTTTGTACCTCATGTTTATGAGGTGCTTTGCATCTAAAAATGCACAACACATGAACAATGTGGAGTTTAGAGTTTAAAATGTACAACTCCATTTTCTGTCAAAATCATGCTTGCTTTATTTTCAGAATTAAAACATAAAACTCTGTTGGAAATGTTTCAGTCAGTAATTTATTCACTGCTAGTTTTATAATATTTGCTATTGTTTTTTTAATATTCTGACCAGAGAAAAAAAGAATGGAACCAGGGGAATGGAACAAACTAAAGACTTTTCAGACACATAAACACTACTAACTCTAAAAATGTGCACACACATCTCCTGGTCGTAAAGGGAAAGCAGTACAATGAAATACAGTATGATGCTTACAGCTGACAGTTTAATTCATAACCTCAGAGGCATTACAGGTCGTTGAACAAGCTAGATATTTAGCTGTAGATTCACATACAGTGCCTTCTATGACTCACACAATGGCAACATTGAATACTGAATACTGGAAGTGAGGCAGGTGGTATGGGTGTCTGAAATCTTATTACATTTTTTTCCAGGCCTGAATGTGGAAAATATATTCAATATTACCTTTTTTTTTGCTTTGGGTTCACTAGAGTGAGTTATATTCATCACAGAACATAAATAATAGTCTCTAAACAAAAATAGTCCACACTCTGTGCCCTGTTTGAGGGAGCAGCTCTATGGAGAGCAAGTGAAACCTCACTGTTCACTATTGAAAGTCATTTAAAGTTAATAAGTGAATTATGGTCAAAATAAAAAAGACAAAGAAATGTGCCCATGCTGTTGGTTGACTGTTTCAAATATTCACTGGGGTTTAATCTGGGTGTGGGAAAGCTACAGCTTAGATGTTAGGGAAGAGAGAGAGAGAGAGAGAGAGAGAGAGAGAGGGAGAGAGAGAGAAACGGAGCTGTGACGGAAACAACGTCAATGACCATCCTCCTCCCCATCTCACCCACCCCCACCCCTCAACCCCTCCCTCCCTCTCTTTCTCTCTCTCCCAATCCCTCTCCTCCACCCCCCACCCCCCCTCTGGCGATGTGATTCGCTCTCAGTTCAGCACCACGGTCAGCGCCCAGCGCTCTCTCCTCTCCTCCTCTGGAAAGTAACAAAGCGCAGCGACGAGGGCTCGATGGACGGCGAGGGGCTTCAGAAAAGCTGCTTCAGCTCATTCCCAGCGCCGTAGGCTGATAGCTGGAGTGATGTGGCGTTAAAAAAGAGAAGAAACAAGAGCTTCGGCAGCGGGGAAATCTCCCTGGTGTGTGTATATGTGTGTGTATGGAGGGACTTGCTCTTAGATGTGAGGAAGAGTTACTCCAGACTCGCCCCGCTCACTTTGCTATCGTTGTTTGGGCGGCGCTCCACACTTTTTCCATCCTCAGGTGGTTTCTAGCTCTGTGACTCCCGGTTTCTCCTGCTCTCTCAGCGCCGAGAAGTCCAAACCAAGCCAAGAAACCAAACAAACAAACAACAAAAGAAAAATGCTGGACCCTTCGTCGAGCGAGGAGGAGGACGAGGTGGTGGAAGAGGAGCGCAAAGTGACACCAACGGCGCCCAAAGCTGGAGCCGCCCGAGCACAGCCGAGCAGAGGCGCAGAGAGCTCCGCGACGCTGAAGCCGAGCCGGAGCGCCGGAGTCCGTCCCAGTAGTCCGGGCCCCGTCGCGGCTCTGGAGAAGGAGAAGGATGACCTGGAGAAGATGCAGAGACAGGAAGAGGAGCGCAAGAAGAGGCTGCAGCTCTACGTCTTCGTCATGCGCTGCATCGCTTACCCGTTCAACGCCAAGCAGCCTACGGACATGGCGAGGCGACAGCAGAAGGTAAGACCACTGGGGCAAGACCGCCACCAGCAGCAGCAGAAGTCACAAGCAACAGATTGTCCTCCAAGTTCAAGTCCAAACCATTCCGTTGCTTTAATAAACAGGATATGCGACGCGTTTAGTGCTGAAAGGGTGGACAAACATCTATTTCAAAGTGTCGAGTTGCTACCAGTTGCGTCTCTCTCCCAGACGCAGCGCGTGCTTTACATCCGCCGTGGATTTACGAGCTTTTTAGCCTCGTCACCGTTTCAAGCTCTTAATTCATTGCAATTTCAGAGGCATCGTTAGTGCAAAAGGGTCTGTTTAGTAAGTTAATGATGGAGAAGCTGGGTTCTGGAACAGGTTTCATATTTGTTTTGAGGCAATTTTAACCTTTATTTTAATTTCTCATAAATATATACTAGACCTACTTTGGCCGGTGATAATTATGAACATCATACATTTATGAGGTGCAATAAGTGTTCTCTAAATCAATTCAACTGAAGACCCCTATCTCAGTTTAAACAGCTTTCAGAACAAAACTGAACAAAAAACCTTTTAAACTTTTAAGAACCCTCCACATAAACCTGGATAATTTATAAGATGCGATTAAAAACAAAAATCTGTGATTTGTTAATTGTCTCAAAGCTTTATTCAACTGAAAAAAAAGTACAAATAAATTATTTCCAAGCGGCACAGTGGCACACAGCTCCAGGGATTGGAGGTTGTCTGTTGACTGTCTGTGAGGAGTGTGGTGTGTTCTCCCTGTGTCTGCGTAGGTTTCCTCCGGGTGACTGTCTGTGAGGAGTGTGGTGTGTTCTCCCCGTGTCTGCGTGGGTTTCCTCCAGGTGACTGTCTGTGAGGAGTGTGGTGTGTTCTCCCTGTGTCTGCGTGGGTTTCCACCGGGTGACTGTCTGTGAGGAGTGTGGTGTGTTCTTCCTGTGTCTGCGTGGGTTTCCTCCATGTGCTCCGGTTTCTCCCACGGTCCAAGAACACACGTTGGTAGGTGAATTGGTGACTCAAAAGTGTCCATAATTGTGAGTGAATGTGTGTGTGTCACCCAGTGAAGGACTGGCGCCCCCTCCAGGGTGTGTTCCCAACTTGCGCCCAATGATTCCGGGTAGGCTCCAAACCCACCGCGACCCTGAACTGGATAATTGCTTACAGACAATGAATGAATGAGTGTATAAATGATTTCCAAAGTTGTCACTGACAGTTTTAGTTGTGTTTTGTAACTATAAACACATTTATAATTTGATGCTTGCAACTCACTCGAAAACAGTTGAAAGAGGTGAACAAAATGAGATAAAATGTTTTTTTTTCTATAATATTCACTGTCAGAATCTCAGGTTCGAAAGTAAAACCTGGTGGTGGCTTACCGCTTTATAACAAACATTGTGAGAGAATTGTAAAACAGTTCAAAAAGAACATTTCTCACAGCAAGAGTGCAAAGGGTTTAGCTGCAAACATCCAACATCTCTAATGGTGGGCGCATCAGTGCACACAGGTGACTTGAATATGTGAGAAGGTTCCATTGAAGTTGAAGTGTTTATTGGGATTTTAGAAGAAGTAAACCATAAACATAAGGTAACTCTCACTTCAAGTGCTAACGTCCTGTGAGGTCTTTTTTTTTAAAAGAGGATTTTTAAAAGCGTTACTACGTTAAAACAGTTCCATCCAAAAATCCATTATTTCCTGCAGTTCCAGTTTCCGATTGGCTACCTCCTTTATGAAACACACTTTACAACTTCAATGGCACATAAATGGGAGGGGCTAAACCGCTGTAGACTGAATAGATGGATTTGAATGTGGATTTTGTGACCCCCAACCCCCCATTCATTCATTATCTGTAACCGCATATCCAATTCAGGGTCGCGGTGGGTCCAGAGCCTACCTGGAATCATTGGGCGCAAGGCGGGAATACACCCTGGAGGGGGCGCCAGTCCTTCACAGGGCAACACCTTCACATAGACACACAAACACATTAAAACACACACTCACACCTATGGACACTTTTGAGTCGCCAATCCACCTACCAACGTGTTTTTGGACTGTGGGAGGAAACCGGAGCCACCGGAGGAAACCAACGCAGACACAGAGAGAACACACCAACTCCTCACAGACAGTCACCCGAATCGAAATCGAAAAAAAATATTAATTCAGTTTTAGAACTTGGACACTTTAAACTCTATAGCTTTCCCTAAAAATCTAGAAATTGAGCATTTTTAAGGTCGTATTTGGACTTGTCTCACAGTTTGTATGTGTGCCTTTGACCCACTGAATGTAATGTCACTGTAGTACTTTGTCCTTTGTGTTATTTCTTGTATGACAGAATATCAGTGTTGATAGAAAATTCATAAACCATCCACTTCAAGCAGCAGAACCGTTGAGCTAGAGATGCAATCCCCTTTTTCTCTCCTATAGAATGGGCATTCAGACTCATACATAAGAGAGCAGAATGGATTGACCATTGACCATTGATCCAGAACACGTTTGATGGTCTGCTGCTGCAGCTGTGTTGTGCATTGTGGCCTGAATCCATAGAGCCCAAGCATGTCCTGTAGGTTTTTTTAGGCATTGTATTAGAATCCTTTCAAGACGTGTGATGGTGCTAGCAAAGACCACTTCTTAAATTCTATCTGGAAGCAATTTGTTTGGCTGAGCAAGCACCTGAGACCACTCACTTTGTCCTATGGCCTGTATTTGTGGCCCGACAATGTTGAATATTACTCCCCAGAGTCAGCAACCTCAGTGTGATGTTCCTTGGAGAAATCTATCTATTACAGGTTTATGATGAAATCCACCAGATGATATATCATCCACTAATGATGAAATCTGTTCAAGCAGCTGAAATCTAAAAAACACCATTAAAATAATCAAGATCAGTTAAGAATTAGATAAAACTCCACTACTTTAAACTAGTCATTAATAGGTTCAGACAAGGCCCATTGTGAGCAGCACAATCTCATTTGCCAAATCAGTTAAAAGCAATAATGCCACTTTCCCTCTGTCAGCCCAAACGTTCCTTATCTTGGAGAAAACAAGGGTGTGTTTATCTCAGTCTCATCAGGGAGCTCCACATCTGGACTTGTTTTCTTCATGTCTAATCTTTGGAGACAGGAAGGAGCTTGGGGACAATTGAAAGGGCCACCTGCGAGTTCTTTTGGCCTGTTCCTTCATGGATTAGCACTCTGTGAAAGATTCTGATTGGAGCAGCTTAGAGGTTGCCTTGGGAAATCCTGGCTCATATATAAGGGAGGGAAAACAAATCTTTTGTTTTTGAAATAACACAATCATATAATACAAAGAAAATGGTTCTGTGATGTCACATCATTTAAAATCAGTTTACATATCAGAACACATTTTATTTATTAGAATTAGGCTGATTTATTATTTATTATAATTAGATAGAGGCGTGGCAACATACACATAACAGAGCCATCAATCCACTGATGACCATCCTGCTCCCATTGCTCTCTCATACATATACAGGGGTTAGGTTTCATGGCTAAATTGGAGCAGCCTGGTGGCCAATCTTCATTAACTGCACATTGCACCAGTAAGACCATGTGCATCCAATGGTTCAAACATTGTGTCCTGAAGGCGGTGCTGTGTATCAGGACGACAATGCACCAATACACACAGCAAGACTGGTGAAAGACTGGTTTGATGAACATGAAAGTGAAGTTGAACATCTCCCATGGCCTGCACAGTCACCAGATCTAAATATTATTGAGCCACTTTGGGGTGTTTTGGAGGAGCGAGTCAGGAAACGTTTTCCTCCACCAGCATCACGTAGAGACCTGGCCACTATCCTGTAAGAAGAATGGCTTAAACTCCCTCTGACCACTGTGCAGGACTTGTATATGTCATTCCCAAGACGAACTGACGCTGTATTGGCTGCAAAAGGAGGCCCTACACCACACTAATACATTACTGTGGTCTAAAACCAGGTGTTTCACTTTCATTGTCCAACCCCTGTATATTACAACCCTAATCAGCCAATCAGGATGAAAGTTATTTACATACGTTAGTTCCAACACCAGGCCAAAAAATAATAATAACAATAATAATAATTGGACTGTTCAACACGCTTGGAGGAGAACACTTACTGTTGAAATGCATCATCCTACCCACGCAAACAGCACCAGGCCAAATTGTACTCTCCTAAATAACTGGACTTCTGGCCTTGAATGGTTGTGGCATCACTGTGGTTGGAGGCATTGAAGTTTAATGGTTTATTTAAACAAAAATAAGAATAGAACTGAGGACCATTGGAGATGCCAAAGCCTTTTTCCTCACCAGCCTTAAATTTCAGCTCTTCTTGGCAAAATGGCAGCAGAAACATGCTGACGCTCATTCAGTTTCTGTCTGATCATCACACGATGGCCGTTTGATCTGTTTCTGTGGCATTTGTACTTGGGAAAATGACCCAAGGATATGAAACAGTCAAAAATGGAACTTTCTCAGCCTAGCGTTTTTATTCTTAGCCCATCCAGAGTTGGTGCTTGGCACTGTAGTCTCCTGTGGGTCATTCTGACAGCTCAGTCACACGTAGAGCTCACTGTTGAGGTCAGTGTCTAGGAGGTAGTTGAGGTATTTTGAGCTCGGAGGAGGTGGCTAATCAGATGGTGAATTGTTTTTTATTCTATATTTCTCCAAATGCTGAGTATTAAAAGCGTGTAAGTGGTTCTTTGCTTAGAAACAGATTTCCAGGAACAATCTTTCATTTCTATAGATCAGGGACAGTACACGTAGTGCAATTCATTACTGTAATGATTTTATTATATATATATATATATATATACAGTGTCTCTGCACATTCCCTTGGCTTTAAACTGAACAGAGAAAGAAACAGCGATGGTGTACCACCTCCCATTATGTAGCACTGCCTGTTAAAATCCATAAGCTTGCTTTATGAATTTTGTGGTGCCAAAAGTCAGGCTTTTCCTTATTTAATAACATTATTCTATGTATTGTTCCATATTTATTTATTACCGAAATACAAGTTTAAAACTCGGGGCAGCATGGTGGTGCAGCAGGTAGGTGTCGCAGTCACATAGCTCCAGGGACCTGGAGGTTGTGGGTTTGATTCCTGCTCTGGGTGACTGTCTGTGAGGAGTGTGGTGTGTTCTCTCTGTGTCTGCGTGGGTTTCCTCCGGGTGACTGTCTGTGAGGAGTGTGGTGTGTTCTCTCTGTGTCTGTGTGGGTTTCCTCCGGGTGACTGTCTGTGAGGAGTGTGGTGTGTTCTCTCTGTGTCTGCGTGGGTTTCCTCCAGGTGACTGTCTGTGAGGAGTGTGGTGTGTTCTCTCTGTGTCTGTGTGGGTTTCCTCCGGGTGACTGTCTGTGAGGAGTGTGGTGTGTTCTCTCTGTGTCTGTGTGGGTTTCCTCCGGGTGACTGTCTGTGAGGAGTGTGGTGTGTTCTCTCTGTGTCTGCATGGGTTTCCTCCGGGTGACTGTCTGTGAGGAGTGTGGTGTGTTCTCTCTGTGTCTGTGTGGGTTTCCTCCGGGTGACTGTCTGTGAGGAGCGTGGTGTGTTCTCTCTGTGTCTGTGTGGGTTTCCTCCGGGTGACTGTCTGTGAGGAGTGTGGTGTGTTCTCTCTGTGTCTGCGTGGTTTTCCTCCGGGTGACTGTCTGTGAGGAGTGTGGTGTGTTCTCCCTGTGTCTGTGTGGGTTTCCTCCGGGTGACTGTCTGTGAGGAGTGTGGTGTGTTCTCTTTCTGCCTGTGTGGGTTTCCTCTGGGTGACTGTCTGTGAGGAGTGTGGTGTGTTCTCTCTGTGTCTGCGTGGGTTTCCTCTGGGTGACTGTCTGTGAGGAGTGTGGTGTGTTCTCTCTGTGTCTGTGTGGGTTTCCTCCGGGTGACTGTCTGTGAGGAGCGTGGTGTGTTCTCTCTGTGTCTGTGTGGGTTTCCTCCGGGTGACTGTCTGTGAGGAGTGTGGTGTGTTCTCTCTGTGTCTGCGTGGTTTTCCTCCGGGTGACTGTCTGTGAGGAGTGTGGTGTGTTCTCCCTGTGTCTGTGTGGGTTTCCTCCGGGTGACTGTCTGTGAGGAGTGTGGTGTGTTCTCTTTCTGCCTGTGTGGGTTTCCTCTGGGTGACTGTCTGTGAGGAGTGTGGTGTGTTCTCCCTGTGTCTGTGTGGGTTTCCTCCGGGTGACTGTCTGTGAGGAGTGTGGTGTGTTCTCTTTCTGCCTGTGTGGGTTTCCTCTGGGTGACTGTCTGTGAGGAGTGTGGTGTGTTCTCTCTGTGTCTGCGTGGGTTTCCTCCGGGTGACTGTCTGTGAGGAGTGTGGTGTGTTCTCTCTGTGTCTGTGTGGGTTTCCTCCGGGTGACTGTCTGTGAGGAGTGTGGTGTGTTCTCTCTGTGTCTGTGTGGGTTTCCTCCGGGTGACTGTCTGTGAGGAGCGTGGTGTGTTCTCTCTGTGTCTGTGTGGGTTTCCTCCGGGTGACTGTCTGTGAGGAGTGTGGTGTGTTCTCTCTGTGTCTGCGTGGTTTTCCTCCGGGTGACTGTCTGTGAGGAGTGTGGTGTGTTCTCCCTGTGTCTGTGTGGGTTTCCTCCGGGTGACTGTCTGTGAGGAGTGTGGTGTGTTCTCTTTCTGCCTGTGTGGGTTTCCTCTGGGTGACTGTCTGTGAAGAGTGTGGTGTGTTCTCTCTGTGTCTGCGTGGGTTTCCTCTGGGTGACTGTCTGTGAGGAGTGTGGTGTGTTCTCTCTGTGTCTGTGTGGGTTTCCTCTGGGTGACTGTCTGTGAGGAGCGTGGTGTGTTCTCTCTGTGTCTGTGTGGGTTTCCTCCGGGTGACTGTCTGTGAGGAGTGTGGTGTGTTCTCTCTGTGTCCGCGTGGTTTTCCTCCGGGTGACTGTCTGTGAGGAGTGTGGTGTGTTCTCCCTGTGTCTGTGTGGGTTTCCTCCGGGTGACTGTCTGTGAGGAGTGTGGTGTGTTCTCTTTCTGCCTGTGTGGGTTTCCTCTGGGTGACTGTCTGTGAGGAGTGTGGTGTGTTCTCCCTGTGTCTGTGTGGGTTTCCTCCGGGTGACTGTCTGTGAGGAGTGTGGTGTGTTCTCTTTCTGCCTGTGTGGGTTTCCTCTGGGTGACTGTCTGTGAGGAGTGTGGTGTGTTCTCTCTGTGTCTGCGTGGGTTTCCTCCGGGTGACTGTCTGTGAGGAGTGTGGTGTGTTCTCTCTGTGTCTGTGTGGGTTTCCTCCGGGTGACTGTCTGTGAGGAGTGTGGTGTGTTCTCTCTGTGTCTGTGTGGGTTTCCTCCGGGTGACTGTCTGTGAGGAGTGTGGTGTGTTCTCTCTGTGTCTGCATGGGTTTCCTCCGGGTGACTGTCTGTGAGGAGTGTGGTGTGTTCTCTCTTTGTCTGTGTGGGTTTCCTCCGGGTGACTGTCTGTGAGGAGTGTGGTGTGTTCTCCCTGTGTCTGTGTGGGTTTCCTCCGGGTGACTGTCTGTGAGGAGTGTGGTGTGTTCTCTTTCTGCCTGTGTGGGTTTCCTCTGGGTGACTGTCTGTGAGGAGTGTGGTGTGTTCTCTCTGTGTCTGTGTGGGTTTCCTCCGGGTGACTGTCTGTGAGGAGTGTGGTGTGTTCTCTCTGTGTCTGCGTGGTTTTCCTCCGGGTGATTGTCTGTGAAGAGTGTGGTGTGTTCTCTCTGTGTCTGCGTGGGTTTCCTCCGGGTGACTGTCTGTGAGGAGTGCGGTGTGTTCTCTCTGTGTCTGCGTGGTTTTCCTCCGGGTGATTGTCTGTGAAGAGTGTGGTGTGTTCTCTCTGTGTCTGCGTGGGTTTCCTCCGGGTGACTGTCTGTGAGGAGTGTGGTGTGTTCTCTCTGTGTCTGCGTGGGTTTCCTCCGGGTGACTGTCTGTGAGGAGTGTGGTGTGTTCTCTCTGTGTCTGTGTGGGTTTCCTCTGGGTGACTGTCTGTGAGGAGTGCGGTGTGTTCTCTCTGTGTCTGCGTGGGTTTCCTCCGGGTGACTGTCTGTGAGGAGCGTGGTGTGTTCTCTCTGTGTCTGTGTGGGTTTCCTCCGGGTGACTGTCTGTGAGGAGTGTGGTGTGTTCTCTCTGTGTATGTGTGGGTTTCCCCCGGGTGACTGTCTGTGAGGATTGTGGTGTGTTCTCTCTGTGTCTGCGTGGGTTTCCTCCGAGTGACTGTCTGTGAGGAGTGTGGTGTGTTCTCTCTGTGTCTGCGTGGGTTTCCTCCGGGTGACTGTCTGTGAGGAGTGTGGTGTGTTCTCTCTCTGCCTGTGTGGGTTTCCTCCGGGTGACTGTCTGTGAGGAGTGTGGTGTGTTCTCTCTGTGTCTGTGTGGGTTTCCTCCGGGTGACTGTCTGTGAGGAGTGTGGTGTGTTCTCTCTGTGTCTGCGTGGGTTTCCACCGGGTGACTGTCTTTGAGGAGTGTGGTGTGTTCTCTCTGTGTCTGTGTGGGTTTCCTCCGGGTGACTGTCTGTGAGGAGTGTGGTGTGTTCTTCCTGTGTCCATGTGGGTTTCCTCCGGGTGCTCTGGTTTCCTCCCACACTCCAAAAACACACGTTGGTAGGTTGGTCCGTAGGTGTGAGTGTGTGAGTGAATGTGTGTGTGTGTGTGTGTGTTGCCCTGTGAAGGACTGGCGCCCCCTCCAGGGTGTATTCCCGCCTTGTACTCAATGATTCCAGGTAGGCTCTGGACCCACTGCGACCCTGAACAGGATAAGTGCTTACAGATAATGAATGAATGAAGTTTAAAACTCAAAAGCTATTTGCTTGAATTTGGCACCCCCTTGTGGAGAATCCTCAGCCTGCTGTAAGTGTATAAGTGAGTGAGGGAAGGAGTGCATTACTGACTGTGTAACTGAGTGAAAGAGCAATATAGCCTTTAAGAAGACAAGTGTACACCTGTGCAAGGTGTTTGTAATAAACAGGTTTGTTTGACACAGTTTATTCTGCTTTGATTCGACTCATACCGAGTCAAACACTGAGTTCTCTGTTTGCTTCTCAGCATCCACTGGTGTTTTATAATTTGAGATCAAAGAATTTGAGGTGTTATTGCTACAAATGATGATGCAAGAGTGGAGCTTCTGGCCCTTCCTCCTGCTTTTGTCTGTCTCTCTCTCCCTCCCTCTCTCTCTCTCTCTCTCTCTCTCTCTCTCTCTCTCTCTCTCTCTCTCTCTCTCTCTCTCTCTCTCTCTTGCTGCTAACTCATGATGCTAATTGGAACATCTGTTTTTTAGCGAATCAAAATACATGCTCCAGGCGTTTGACTGTGTAACAATTGTCTTCGCATGAGTGCAAATGGGTCTCCTGAGTGCACGAGAAACCTTTTTTTTTGTGGGGGGCCTAAGTAAATACGTTTTTTTTTAGTTTTCTAAAACAAGATAAGAATCCAGTGTAACCTCTAAACTAAAAGAGCAGGGACTTATCATTGACGCAATCACAAGGGGTGCCAATCAAAATTGAAACCTGCTGATTGGCATTTGCTGAAATTGAACCTATGCTAAATAGCCCTCTTGTCTACAGCACTTCAAAGACGAGGGCTGCAATACACTGATTACGAAAGGCATATGCCACACGGTAATTGGGGTCTGAGGGTTAAAAAGAAAAACAATGACACAGCGGCTGTTATCAATGGACTGGGTTCTGTCCATTCTTTTTCTCAGGCTAAACACAGGTGACGGGATCAGGAGGGGAGAGAGAGACCGGGATAGATGGACAGATAGACAGATAAAGAGAGAGAGAGAGAGAGAGAGAGAGAGAGAGAGAGAGAGTATAAATATTGCCCTCACTTCTCATTTTAGCCATTGGGGCAGCCTTGGCCTTGTGGTTAGAGAAATGGGTGTGTGACCAGAAGGTTGACACTAATGAACACTAGGGGGCAGTAAGCACAACCGGCTCTGGGGATTGAACCGGCAGGTCATGACTGAAGTGCCCTTGAGCAAGACACCTAACCCCAGCTGCTCCCCAGGCTCCGTGGCTAGCGCCGGGCATGTGTGCTCACTGCCCCCTAGTGTTCATTAGTGTGTGTGTAAATGTGTGTTTCACTGCACGGATTGGGTTAAATTCAGAGAATAACGTCCTCTGCGTGCATCCACAGTTGCCAATAGAGTGATTCTGATTCTAATTCTTCTCTTCTCTCTATTGCATGGAAAAAATGTTAACTCCCTTGACATCTATGATCTGTAAAGCTGATTAGAATGAGCATGCAAATGTGTGTGTGTGTGTGTGTGTGTGTGTGTGAGAGAGAGAGAGAGAGAGAGAGAGAGAGAGAGAGAGAGAGAGAGAGAGTATGTACAGAGCTTGTGTGTGTATGTGTTGTGTGCTTGAGCTTGTGTGTCAATAAACAGCCACACACTGTTTCAGTATCAGACAGTGAGCTAAGAGAAAGGAAGCTGTGACAGTAAACAGTTTTCCTGTTGGTTTAGTCAGGTCGAGATCCATCAGAAATCCCAGAGAGACTGCTGCTCTGATGGGTTTAATCCGAACTGCAATGATCACTCAGAACAAATGCTGGAGCTTAGGGGGAGGACACACTGTGGCTTTGGCTTTGGCCTGAAAACCATAACCAGGTCTCAGTGTGATTTACAGCCATTGGCTTATTTTTCTGAAGTCTGCGGTAACAGAAAGACTGCTTCTTGATTGCCAGGCTGTTACTTTAACGGCGTGGCATCTAAAGTTCGCTGGCTTCGCTATGGTTCTGGACCCTTCACTTTTCTTTCATTTTCCCACTCTCTCTTCTTTTCTCTATTCCACACATACATCCACACACACATTAGAAAGAGAGTGTAATTAGTATAATCTCTGCCACAGTCTTTCCTCTTTCTCCTTCTCCCCCTCACACTTACAGTAGGAAATGAGAATCTAATTAGTACAACCACCGCCAAGGTCTCCGTTCTTGCTTAATGTAATTGTTTATTGTAGGGCCATTTTTCAGTTCCTCGGGCCTAGTCCTGCATGCCGACATGGGCTTCTTCTGTGATACCTGAGCCAACTCAGTGTATGAGCACCTCAATAGATAATACACTTACGAGCTGGATCATGAGCATCAGCCGTGCATGCCCTAAAAGGATGGCAAAACTAGGCTTTTCTGCTTCTCCCTTCGTCTCTCTGTGCATCACTTTTCTGTGTTGTTTTCCTTATTATTTATGAACTTATTTTCAGGAATCTTTCCAGTTTCAACAAAATTGGATAATGTTGGAAACCTGGATTGTCCCAAAATGGATTGCGTTAACTCTCATAAATAAAATATACTTTTTATTATACTTTTACTTAATTGCTATCTTGACTGGGAATTAAATAAATTAAATAAGTGCTGCACAGTCCCAGGTACAGTCATATTTCATTATATTAGGATATTTTTCAATGCACATTTCCTAAATGTAATAGAGGTTAAATTACTGAAACCTGTAAATAATTTGAACAATAAGAAATTAAATTGATTTTGTTTTTTATTATTTAGTTAAGGGGGCGGCGCAGTGGTGCAGCAGGTAGTGTCGCAGTCTGGACCTGGAGGTTGTGGGTTCGATTCCCGCTCCGGGTGACTGTCTGTGAGGAGTGTGGTGTGTTCTCCCTGTGTCTGCGTGGGTTTCCTCCGGGTGACTGTCTTTGAGGAGTGTGGTGTGTTCTCCCTGTGTCCGCGTGGGTTTCCTCCGGGTGACTGTCTGTGAGGAGTGTGGTGTGTTCTCCCTGTGTCTGTGTGGGTTTCCTCCGGGTGACTGTCTGTGAGGAGTGTGGTGTGTTCTCTCTGTGTCTGTGTGGGTTTCCTCCGGGTGACTGTCTGTGAGGAGTGCTTTTAGTGCTTTTTTTTATATCTGCATTTTTAAATGCAAATGACATTTCCAGTGTTAAGCATTCTTGCATTTGTCATCATTAGACAATCCTCTGCTTGAACGGCAGGTTGGCTTTAGGAAACATAGTAAGTTTCCACTGGGAATGGAAAGAGCTTTGGGAGAATAGGACTGAATGTGAAAACTGGTGTAGTACCGCAGCACACAACAATAACGACTGAATCCCTGATGTTGCAAGCTCACCCTAAAGCCCAACAATTACACAGCAGGCTACATATCTAAGCGTTTCCAAACACCTCTTATAATTAGTGATTTCCCCTAAAGTGCAACATATTTCATCTGTGCACATAGTAGTTGTTGTATAATATCCATAGAAAAGAATAGTGTGCTCTAAAACAGCTGCATACAAGCTTAAAGTGACCGTGCCTAATGCAAAGCACTGGCTAGAAGTGTGTCCGCACTGAGCTCTGAGGCAAAGGGAGCACAAACCCGCTGTTGATATCCTTCAGCCTTTTTTTTTACATTATATATGATTTAATAACATGACATTAGAGGGTGTGGGGCTGTATTAATAAATACAGCTGAGAAGAAGGACCCATGCTAAACACCCACTGTTCTCTGGATAAATCAAGCACATTTACCCGTTCTGACATAGAGATAGCCTCATTAGGGCTCTAAGGGTTCTAAGATCTGGGTAATACTGATCTCTGTTCAGCAAGGATCATGATATTTTCACAGCATGTTGAGAACACACAGTACAGGGTGAAGAACGACATGACACACACCAGTTCACTGTGACCCATTGGGGATTATAAACCTCTAACCATCCTTACTCACTGGGAAAAAATACAGAATTTAAACATGACAGATTTAAGTACAATTCGTCTCTTAAAGGCAGCATCTATGATTCTGGGAAACTGCTGTTCTCTCATTTGTTTACACTGAAAAGCTTGAGATGGAAGGGTAAGTTTGAGGAAAAAAATGAGTGTTGTTTGTAGACTTTAGAGCTTGCAAATGATGAGGAAACATCCAGTGAATTTTATACAAAGTGTTTTTTTGATTGGCATCAGCATTTAGCTGAATCCTTCATGTCGTCACCAAGTCTTTTGTATTGCGTCCTATGCCTCGTGCTTGGAGAAGACCAAATTTCCCACTTCTGCATTTTAAGATAACAGATGACCATGATGAGTAACATCCACAGCGTTTTGGTTAGACTTCCTTGTACTTAAATTTGCACGCAGTTCATAGCAACTTTCTGTTATGTTTCATTCCAAAATTTTGGCTTTTATTTACATCCGTTTTTGGAAATAAAATTATTTGAAGTGTAGTAAGGTGGCAGGGAGCCACAAGACATGTTTCTGCCTCACAGCCCTGGGTGTTGGGGTTATGCGTTCAAACCCTGCCTGTGTTCTCCCTGTGTCAGTGTGGGTTTCCTCCAGGCGATCCAGTTTCCTCCCTTACTCCAAACACAACATGTGGGTTAATCGATTGGCTGTATGAGACATGTGTGAGTTTGGGAGTGCCTGAGTGAGTGTGTGAGACTGTCCACAGTGTATGATTAACCATGTGTGTGTGTTTACAGATAATGAATGAATGAATAGAGAGTCATGGTCATATAAAGATCAATAAATCAGAGAGAGTAGTTGATAGATATAGAGGAAACGGATGTGCTGATTGGGCTGAAACTTTTTCTAGAAAACCAGTGGAAGGAGCTCCATAGACGTTTTTCCTGCACTTATCAGAGATGTAACAGTAACCATGGCAACAGCAAACATAAACATGATGTTCTTAATGCACCAGACAGGATGAGAGTTAGTCAGGCTTTCCGCAAAATTAAAAAAGCAGATAAGATTAGTTTCTGTTTCTGAAGGATGTTTGTTTTGCATGCTGTAGTTTTCTGTACGGAGTAGAGGCGACAAAGCTTTTTCATAATTAAAGCAGTGTAGAAGCCTCGGGCCCATCTAGACATTCAGAGGTGGGGTAATAATTTCTAGGAATTAATAAATGCATGAGTGCCGTTTTGGGTTCTTGTTTATTTAACAGAATCATCATGCCTGCAGAATTAGCCTTTAAAGGCTACACTACGTCAAACGATGCTTCTTTGGTAAAGAAAACGGTTCTATATGGAACCATGGGCACTTCAAGGGCCCTTTGTACAATGAAATGTTTCTATAGTTACAATGTTAAGCTTGTTACAATAGAAAAAAAAATTGGTGCCATTCAGAACCCTTTTTAAAAGGTGCTACATAGACCCATTTATAGCACAGTCCCTAAGGACCCTTTCACCTTGCGAAGAAACCCTTTTTTCATTGAGTTCAGGGATCCATACAAAACCATTTTCTTTACTAAAGAACGCTTGAAGAACCATCATTTGTAAAGGTGTAGAACTAGTCTTATTTCACTGTTCTTGAAGGAGGTTGTTACCTAAAAATATGCCAGAAGTGACCAAGGTTTAAATTGGGTGGGGCCCATTTTAGAGAGAAAATGAAAAGAATAGGTGAAGGTATGTGAAAATATGCCTTTCTCACATGATAGAAACTGAAAACATAGGCAGCTCTTTGGCAGACCTCTTTGCTGATCAAGCCATTGTAATAGTGCAATGTAGAGGTTAATGTTAATATATATGTTCCACATCTAATAAATGTTTTAAATATCTGTTGTAAATACAGAACAGGGGCGGCTTGGTTGTGGGTTCGATTCCTGCTCCGGGTGACTGTCTGTGAGGAGTGTGGTGTGTTCTCCCTGTGTCCGCGTGGGTTTCCTCCGGGTGACTGTCTGTGAGGCGTGTGGTGTGTTCTCCCTGTGTCCGCGTGGGTTTCCTCCGGGTGACTGTCTGTGTGGAGTGTGGTGTGTTCTCTCTGTGTCTGCGTGGGTTTCCTTCAGGTGACTGTCTGTGAGGAGTGTGGTGTGTTCTCCCTGTGTCTGCGTGGGTTTCCTCCGGGTGACTGTCTGTGAGGAGTGTGGTGTGTTCTCCCTGTGTCTGTGTGGGTTTCCTTCAGGTGACTGTCTGTGAGGAGTGTGGTGTGTTCTCTCTGTGTCTGCATGGGTTTCCTTCGGGTGACTGTCTGTGAGGAGTGTGGTGTGTTCTCTCTGTGTCTGCGTGGGTTTCCTCCGGGTGACTGTCTGTGAGCAGTGTGGTGTGCTCTCCCTGTGTCTGCGTGGGTTTCCTCCAGGTGCTCCGGTTTCCTCCCAGAGTCCAAAAGGTAGGTGGATTGGCGACTCAAAAGTGTCCGTAGGTGTGAGAGTGTGAGTGAATGTGTGAGTGTGTGTGTTGCCCTGTGAAGAACTGGCGTCCCCTCCAGGGTGTATTCCTACCTTGCGCCCAATGATTCCAGGTAGGCTCTGGACTCACCGCGACCCTGAACTGGATAAGCAGTTACAGATAATGAATGAATGAATACAGAACGGGCAAAATGTTAATGTGTCCCACAATTGTAGTCACTTTAGAAATCCTGTGTCATTGTTTATATGTGGGTAAGTTTTTGTATTGTGTAAGTTTGTGTATAGTTTGTGTATTGTGTGTGTGTGTGTGTGTGTGTGTGGTAGAAGGTAGGGGGTGTTGGAGTTCAGGCGTTCAGTAGCAGCGTGCCGATGTGCACTCTTTGTGGGTTGGGTGTGTAATCTGGGATTACACATCCATTTGCCTTCTTTCATCCATTACATAACAGCTAGGAGTGGGAGAGTGAGCCAGAGAGAGAGAGAGAGAGAGAGAGAGAGAGAGAGAGAGAGAGAGAGAGAGAGAGATTTTAAATGAGTCGGCTGTGATAGAATAGAATGAACAGCTTATCTTTGCTAGTTTGGCCTACCACTATTTACCATTCAAGGATTACTTTCAATTCTATGGCAGATCTCTGGATTTGACTGAACCTGAACCATTTGTACTATGCGTTCTCTAACCTCTTAAATGATCAGAACCTGCTACTTTTTGTGTACTGCCATTACACACTTCCAGAAGTTAAGAAAATTCAACAGGTTTGCATTATGTTGCTGAACAATAAGCCAGGAATTCTGAGAGTGGAGTTATATTACGTGACTTATTGCTCTTTCAAACATCTGTGAAATATGAGAATTCCCTTCAGTATATTGCACATCTGTATTTAGAAATGAGAATGAGAATGAGAATATCTTATATCTATTGCGGAATGTGGTGCAGCAGGTAACACAGGCCACACAGCTCCATGGTTCTGGGTTGTGGGCTCAAACCCTGCCTCATTTCACTGTCTGTGAGGGCTGTGGTGTGTTCTCCCAATGTCTGTGTGGGTTTCTTTCAGGTGTTCTGGTCTCCTCCTACAGTCTTAAAAAAATAATCTCATGTTGGTAATCAGTTGGCTGTGTGTGTGTGTGTGTGTGTGTGTGTGTGTGTGTGTGTGTGTGTGTGTGTGTGTGTGTGTGTGTGTGTTTGTGTGTGTGTAGGTTCAGGACCAACCTTGATACTACTGTATTCTGTTGGTTTGCGGAAAAAAAGAAGCATCTCATTGTTGTTGTTATTGTTTGATTGTTTGACATCAAAGCAAATGGGAAAACATAAGGAGGGCTGAGCCAAAACAGTCCAAACAGGATGGAAAATGAAAGTACACTACATCACCAATAGTTTGTTGATAGCTGCTCACCCACTGTTTCTTTTAATGGTTAGGTTATATCCAACATTTCTGGGAAAGTGTTACACTACATTCATAAACGTTGCTATGAGGATTTGATGGCATTCGCTGCAGGAACATTATTGCGGACAGGTACGGATGATGAATGATTAGCTCAGAAATACCACTCCAGCCCATCCCAGAGTACTCAATGTATGGTGACCAAGCTGCCTAGAGACAAGGGAGCTAGGCAGCCTGCTGGTTATTGAGACACATCCCATCAAAATGTGGTACTGTGCCGTGGAGCAGTGTCATCATGTTTCTTTCAGCACAGTTTTCAGTGGAAGAGTTGCATACATTGCAGTCATTCAAAGACACTCGCAGAAGCATAAACATAAGCATGCGCGTACTCACAAACACGGGTCAGTGCAATGCATGCAAAGACACAAATACACACACACTCACAAACACACACACACACACTTGCTCATTACACACACATGCGCACATGCACAATCACAAAGAGAGGAGTGTGCTGTCAGCAGGCAGAATTGTAAAGCTCCAGTCTGCTCTCTTTCTTTCTGGATGACAGCTTTTACAGTTCTGTCAACCATCATCTCCCACATACAATACAAACAACACTGTAACAAAACACAGAGAGAGGGAGAGAAGGAGAGATGGAGAGACAGGGACTGAAATTCCAGTAGACATTAAAATGTAATGTGACCCAATGTAAAAAAATAAATAAATAAAAAGAGAGAGAAACAGAGGAGAGAGGTGGAGGGAGGGCATTAAAGGAGTGAGTCTCTGTGACTTTTCGCGTCCTCAGGCTCTCTGATCACTAATGGGGTCTCACTCCAGCCTCCCCCACCCACACAACACACACACACACACATACACACATTATACGCCCACGCTGCTCAGTCCGGGAAAAGCTGTATTTTAACTTAATCAGCTGTGAATCCTCAGCAGAGCTCACTGTTTGTCTGTCTGTGTTTGCAGTGGTAAGACTTCATGTCATTGGAAAAGATGCAGATTACATTAAAATCTCAAGGCCAGGGGATTTTTAATTAAACACATTATCATGAATGGATATTGCTGAGAGTAATGATTTTATTATGAATGAGAATGATAACAATGAGGGCAGCACGGTGGTGCAGCAGATAGGTGTCGCAGTCACACAGCTCCAGGGACCTGGAGGTTGTGGGTTCAAGTCCCGCTCCGGGTGACTGTCTGTGAAGAGTGTGGTGTGTTCTCCCTGTGTCTGCGTGGGTTTCCTCTGGGTGACTGTCTGTGAGGAATTTGGTGTGTTCTCCTTGTGTCTGCGTGGGTTTCCTCCGGGTGACTGTCTGTGAGGAGTGTGGTGTGTTCTCCCTGTGTCTGCGTGGGTTTCCTCCGGGTGACTGTCTGTGAGGAGTGTGGTGTGTTTTCCCTGTGTCCGCGTGGGCTTCCTCCGGGTGATTGTCTGTGAGGAGTGTCGTGTGTTCTCCTTGTGTCTGCGTGGGTTTCCTCCGGGTGACTGTCTGTGAGGAGTGTGGTGTGTTCTCCCTGTGTCTGCGTGGGTTTCCTCCGGGTTACTGTCTGTGAGGAGTGTCGTATGTTCTCCTTGTGTCTGCGTGGGTTTCCTCCGGGTGACTGTCTGTGAGGAGTGTCGTGTGTTCTCCTTGTGTCCGCGTGGGTTTCCTCCGGGTGACTGTCTGTGAGGAGTGTGGTGTGTTCTCCCTGTGTCTGCGTGGGTTTCCTCCGGGTGATTGTCTGTGAGGAGTGTCGTGTGTTCTCCTTGTGTCTGCGTGGGTTTCCTCCGGGTGACTGTCTGTGAGGAGTGTCGTGTGTTCTCCTTGTGTCCGCGTGGGTTTCCTCCGGGTGACTGTCTGTGAGGAGTGTGGTGTGTTCTCCTTGTGTCCGCGTGGGTTTCCTCCGGGTGATTGTCTGTGAGGAGTGTCGTGTGTTCTCCTTGTGTCTGCGTGGGTTTCCTCCGGGTGACTGTCTGTGAGGAGTGTGGTGTGTTCTCCCTGTGTCTGCGTGGGTTTCCTCCGGGTGACTGTCTGTGAGGAGTGTGGTGTGTTCTCCCTGTGTCTGTGTGGGTTTCCTCTGGGTGACTGTCTGTGAGGAGTGTCGTGTGTTCTCCTTGTGTCTGCGTGGGTTTCCTCCGGGTGACTGTCTGTGAGGAGTGTGGTGTGTTCTCCCTGTGCCTGCGTGGGTTTCCTCCGGGTGACTGTCTGTGAGGAGTGTGGTGTGTTCTCCCTGTGTCTGTGTGGGTTTCCTCCGGGTGACTGTCTGTGAGGAGTGTGGTGTATTCTTCCTGTGTCTGCGTGGGTTTCCTCTGGGTGACTGTCTGTGAGGAGTGTGGTGTGTTCTCCCTGTGTCTGTGTGGGTTTCCTCCGGGTGACTGTCTGTGAGGAGTGTGGTGTGTTCTCCCTGTGTCCGCGTGGGTTTCCTCCGGGTGCTCCGGTTTCCTCCCACAGTCCAAAGACACACGTTGGTAGATGGATTGGCGACTCAAAAAGGTCCATACGTGTGAGTGTGTGTGTGTCACATTGTGAAAGACTAGCGCCCTCTCTAGGGTGTGTTCCCATCTTGTGCCTAGTGATTCCAGGTAGGCTCCGGACCCACCGCGACCGTGAACTGGATAAGTAGTTACAGATTATGAACGAATGATAATAATGAGAGAAAAAATATGAGAGTAAACCAGTGCTCTCAGGTAAAACAAAACAAAACAAAACAAAACAAACAAACAATAAATAAAAACCGTCCAGTTCCAAAACTTTACAGGAGACAGAAAAAAACAGAAGCACTTTTACTGTGATTTATGGACAAAGCTTGATTCCAAGCAAATC
Organism: Hoplias malabaricus; assembly: GCF_029633855.1. Lineage (NCBI taxonomy): Eukaryota > Metazoa > Chordata > Actinopteri > Characiformes > Erythrinidae > Hoplias > Hoplias malabaricus. The sequence continues at coordinate 37,772,870 of NC_089804.1, forward strand.
TGGAGCATTTACTCTGGCCCATGCTTTTATTCCTAATGACAGGCTGCTGGTGTTTCAAATGCTGCCAAATACGGATATTGAAAGATTTGTTCCAATAGCAATGAAAAGCAGAAGAGATGCGTCTGACTTTAGTCTCGCACTAAAATGGTCAGACAGTGGAGCCATGTGTGTGTTAAAGCCCTTCAAGTGGCCATTTCACACCAATCTCGCTGTGTCCAGAGGGTAACCGTTAAAAATTTTTTAAATATGGAATTAAAGAGATAACTGATGACATCATCATCATCATTTCTGTCTCTCACTCTCCCATCCTCTCTCTCTCTCTCTCTCTCTGACTTAGTCTTTCACTAAGTGTCATTATCAACGGAAAATAACATTAATTCATCTCTTGTACTGTCATGTCATTTTCATTTTACAGTAAATCGTGAGTCGAGGAAGATTGCATATTTGTCTTCATTTCTGTCTGAGAGACATTTAGATTACCATCAGTCTCTCTCTCTCTCTCTCTCTCTCTCTCTCTCTCTCTCTCTGTCTCTCTCTCACCCTCTTGTAAACAGACAGAAAAAAAAAATCCAACAGACATGGTCTCCTGATTCACCTGTCAAACAAAACTAAATGTAATGCACCATGAAGCATGAAGAGGTCCATGGAGTATACACTGTGAGGAACAGGGCTTTTCAGGGAGTGTACACTTTGCAGCGAGAGTACACTTGGAGAAGAATGACTTTTTCATACAATGTACCCCTTGTAGTGAGTGTAAACGTTCTGAAAAAATGACAGAGTGGGAAATTGTACTCTTTGTGGAACAGGACATTTTAGAGTGTTTGCGAGCTGTTGTGAGTGTACACTTTCAGGTACAACTCATTCTAAGGGGTTAGGGGAGTATTTTCTTTTTTTACACATTTAGAAAAACAGAATATGGTAGGGATTTTACACACTGTGTGTAGATACTAGTGAGTGTACACTAAGAAGAACACCATATTGTGAAGAGTATCGTTGTGTAGGGAGTGTACAAAGAGGGAATGTACACTATGACAAATATAGAGTGAGGGGTGTATGCTTCATAGGCAGTGTACCCATTTGAAGGTTGTATACTTTATGAAGAATAGCACTTGTGGTGAGGAGACTGCAGTATACCCTGAGAGAAATGGAATTTAATAAACCATTTTTATAGCAGTGAATACACAGCAGGTAATAAACACTGGAGCACCACTGTGGAAGCAGTAAGATGAGTAACTATATTAAGGATGCCAGCCCTTTACCAGCACTCCCACATTATATTACAGTTTCATGCAGGGATTAGAAATGGTTCGCAGACCCAAAATTGATGGAATTAACTTTTTAACAGAGCTTAATCAGCATTAGAAACCAAATCTCTAGCAATTGCTCAAAAGCAGGCTTCTACTACAGTCAGACCCGCATTTCCACAACTGGCTTAAATACGCACAGTGTGCTGTTACAGTCTGGGACAAAAATGGAAAATATACCATTTCTAATCCTTGGTTTTAGCAACATGGATGACTCCGCATGCAGTCTATTATTTGCGTACAAAAGCTTAACCTAGCATCATTCACAGTAGGAATGAATGTACCTATAGCCAGGGCTTTAACACGGACCAGGAGAAGTGTTCAGAAAATGATTTCATATATAATTTGTAATGTTATGCAATGGTGGTGTCGCTGTCATACAGCTTCAGGGGCCTGGAGGTTGTGGGTTTGAGTCCCACTTTGGTGTGTTCTCCCTGTGTCAGCGTAGGTTTACTCCGAATGCACACATTGTTAGGTGGTTTGGTGACTCAAAAGCATCAATAGGTGTGAGCGTTTGAGTGAATGTGTGTGTGTGTGTGTCGCCCTGTGAATGACTGGCGCCCCCTGTAGGGTGTGATCCCACCTTTTTTTCATGTCCCTGAACTGAGCGGAATGAATCAAAGAATGTTACGCAACTCTTACATTTACATTTACAGCATTTAGCAGATGCTCTAATTAAGAGCGACACACAGAAGTGCCTAGTGTTCAGAGAGAATGTGTATCTTAGTACAATATGTTCGAATCTAAACTCCCACTGAGCTCAGACGCTGCCAGAACCAAATTCTTTTGATATCAGTGTGACACTGGCTTCCTCTCTCTGCAGTAACCCAACATGTAAATATATAGAATGTGTCTATTAGCTGACAACTGGCAACTAGTGTTCTCCTCCAAGTGTGTTGAGCTGTAAGATCACAAACCGCTCATGTATCAGTCTCAAAGCGCTTGTAGTGTTTCCAAATCTTCACCCACTTTAAGGGTTGATCATTAATACTAGACTTTCTTAATCTTGATAATGGAGAATCCCACTCTGTAAGAGGCACAAAGGCAAGTCTGCAACAGATGTAGCTATGGTTATATTTTTATTTTAGCTGGAGTACCACTTAGACAGATGTGAAGATAGGAGTCTTAATGTAACATCTGTCTGTGAATAAGTAATGGTTTTACATTGTATTTAGACTATTTTGTTTTAACTTCAGGATCCAGATGTTAGTCTGCGTGTTATTACCTACGCACACGTTGTGTTGCTTTAAGTAGCGCTCTCGCACTGAAGCCGTGTGGCTTAAAGGCAGGACTTGGGCTCTAATACAACAGTACAGCTGGGGGATGTAGTCTCCATGCCATATGCTTCCCCACCCCCATCTCGGCCCCTTCCCCCTACCCCTCCGCAAGTCAGGGGAAAGCAAGCGCTCTGCCGATGCTACAAAGAGGATTTAGTCTCTTGGTGTGTGGCATGCCGGCTTGGCCACTGCCCATGAGTTGTCTGTTTCTATAGTAACCATGGGGATCAGCAGGTGTGTAGTAGTTCTAGTGAGTAAACGTGTGTGTGTGTTTGCCTTTATCAGCAGACAGAGAGACTCGAAAGCAGATGTGACTTGTGTCTGGAATCACAGAGAGTGTGTCACTTCATAACTGGGGTTCCTTTACACAAAACAGAGCTGTTTCTGAGAGAGAGAGAGAGAGAGAGAGAGAGAGAGAGAGAGAGAGAGAGAGAGAGAGAGAGAGAGAGAGAAATGAGTTGTGAAGGGAGAAAAGGGAGAAAGAAACAGAATGAGAAAGGGCAAAAGTAAGAAGGAAGAAAGAGAGACAATGTGGTGTAAAGGGAGGCTGGAGAGAGCTGGCTGGAGAGAGCTGGCTGGAGAAAGCGAAAAGAAGAGAAAGAGAAGACAGAAAGGAAGAGAGAGAGAGGAGGAGAAAAGGACCACATCAAGGAAAAAAAGTATAAAAGAGCAAGAGTAAGAGCGAGAGAAAGAGAGAGTGAGAGAATGAGGGAGCAGGCATCATTACCTGTATTTACTGAATCCTGTGATCCCCAGCAGCATCAAGTGCCATTGGTAATAAGCCTCAGTGAGTTTTTCAAGCTGCTGCCAGAGCCTCACACTTAGCACAGTGATGGATGTGAGTCAGAGCACATCCAGGAATTGGAGGAATGGCTTTACTAAATCTGGCTCAAATACACTCAGAGCAGCAGGCCATGGGGTCAATGAGCAGTCTCCAATTCATCTGTCCATGTCCTGCTCATAGCAACTGTTGCTAGATTAGTCAAGCTTTACAGAGCACTGGCAAAAATCCCACTCACCCTAAAAAGACCCTGACTGACTGACTTTTCAAACTGGACCACTGCCACTTTTTGTAGTCCTTTAAATCAGGTTGTTTTAGGAAATATATACAATCATCTCCTGTTCCAAATAGTACAGAGTGCCCCACAATTCGGGAGGGGCAGAGGCGCGCACAAGCTGCTTCCCAGACAGATGAGTGCTTTGGAGAATGCAAACTGCCCGGATCTGTCACATTAGCCGACAGACGCCCATGCCCTCTGTCACCATGGGCTGGCGGCCACAATGGGTCATCTTACCTACACAAAGAGGGAATCAAGCTGTGTTCTCTAGGTGACCCCTGTCCTCAAACAGCCGAGGCATCACTTCAAGTGATTCAAGCTTGCAGTCTCAGTGAGATTGGGCCAAAGCTATGACCACTGTAATATCTAGGGGTTTTAAAGGAACAGTAGGTAGCTTTTTTATGCTTTAAAATTACAGCTTCATAATCATTGTGATTCTTCACTGACATGTAAAAGGGAGAATAAGACTTCTGTCCTTGTTACTCTGGGCTCAGCACAGCAGAAACAGCACTATGTAACTTTTGGAGGATGGTAGGAAACAGTCTCCCCCTTGATTTCAGGACAGTGCTGTCAAAGTGAATTATACTCTGTATACAATTATAGGCAGAGCCTAGGAACCAAAATATCAAATCTTACCCAGTGTTCATTTAAAGTGACATTTCAGACCAAATGAAAAGTCCATTGTTGCTACATCATTTGCAAATAAGCCTAATCACTTACTAGAGGTGTCATATTAGTCTCGGTTGGCTGATTTTCCAGTGTAAAAACCAAAATAAAGACCCCATCTGATGATGTATTTTGAATGTGTGAGGAATGTTTGTAAATCTACAACTTCTTTGGGGATGGTTTGGTTGTGTTTACTAGCTCTAGGGTGTTATCTCTGCTAGACAAAGCAGCCTAGACCAGTATCTGTTGGGATTCGGATGCTGGTATGCTGCTCAACCAACAATGATTCTGCAGGGTAACCATCTAAAGCATCAACAAATTAGCATTAAATAACAGAAACAATAGACCAGAAAAAATTCAATATTAATAAAATCAGTGTGGGTGTTCATTTCTCTCTCTCTCTCTCTCTGTGTCTCTCTCATCCCCCCTTAGGCTCCGTGGCCTCAGATGGATCACCAGTGCGTGCATTAGGCATTAGGTCCATTACTCTCATGCTGGCTGGAGTAATGACTATAAAAGATAAGTCACTGATGTAATGACCACAGCAATTAAATCCCCTCCCTCCAAACTCTCCCATCACAGAAAGCTCTGCAGGCCGCAGTGACCCCGGGCATTAATTACCAGCAGGGCGGCAGCATTGAGGCCATCAGCTGCCTTCTGAAACACACACACACACACACTTCACAGCTTCATCACTTCCTTCATACCTCTTTAAATGGGAGCATCAGATTTCAGACTGATGGAAAAGGGCTAATAGGATTGTGTATAATCTCAGAATCTTTGCATCCTCTTCACATCTGCTTTCTAAGGCCAATATATGGCTAATATTTGGGTTTTTAAAAGCAGATTTTCACTCATTTTCCATGACTTTAGGGCTTGGTCTTGGATTCACTACATGAAATGAATTATTCGGTTTAAAATGTTAGGAGCTGAGCTCAGCTGTTGCTAATTCTAAACTAATAATCAGCTCAAATAAACAGTTTGGCAATAACAGTAATGAAATGTTAAAGACATACTATAGGAAAGGTTTTATGTTCTGGCTCCTGGGCTCCCCCTATAGTTGCAGAGTGTAATTCACTTTGACAGCACTGCCCTGAAGTCAAGGAGGACGGAGGAGGGAGGGAGAGGTGGTTTTCTACCCTCCTCCCAATGTTACATAGTGCAGTTTCTGCAGTGCTGAGCCCACGGTCGCAATGACAGAGGTTCCATTTTCCCTGTTACAGGTCAGTGAAATGTCACAATGATTTTGCAGCTGTAATTATAAGGTAAAAATACTACCTAGTGTGGTTTTAACATAAATGTTGGCATATCAGAAACCAGGAAATGAAGTTCTGTACTTAACAGATGGCAAATAGAAATGGCACAATTAAGCACAGCTCAGTGACATACGCTCCAACAACAATAAGCACACGTTCGTAATAAAATAATATGTCCACCATTGCAGAGATAACAGAATGCAGTCATTCAGCAGCTGTTTTGTTTAGATAATCTTTTGTCCTGCACAGGAAGAGTAAAGAATAAGCTTTTGATGTGTATGTGTGTGTGTTTATGTGTGTGTGTGTGTGTGTGTGTGTGTGTGTGTGTGTGTGTGTGTGTGTGTGTGTGTGTGTGATGATAAACATGTGTGGGCAGGTCTACCTCTGGCTTCTCCAGCCATCTGGTCACTGTTTTCAAAGCCTGTCACACTCTGGCTGTATGTATGCATATGAACGTCCTTTCAAAAGACCCAGGTGTGTGTGTGTGTGTGTGTGTGTGTGGTCAGCATTAAGGATGAAACGCTCACTCACACACACACACACACACACACACATACACACGCACACACTATCTGCCACTCATCTGCAACTCAAAGGCTCCGCTCCTCACGTCGACAGAGCTGGTTCCTTAGTTTTGTGATGTCACAAACACTGGCCGTTTGAATTTGTGTTTTTGTGACACTTTTGGAACACTGAATTTTGAAAGTGGAAATGCTCAGCCATGTTGCTGACTGATTTTTTACATTTTTATTTTTTGGCTCATGAAACGTCTTCTAACATATAAACAGCACCACGCACAAATGTTAATCACTCATTCCAAAACCATCGGATGGCGATTCTTCACTCCAGAACGCGCCAGTGCTGTGGGCCTTTATATCCCTCTTGGCATCAGGCAGTGTGCTGACTTTTGGACCCAGCAAAGACATGTTTCAAAAGGCGCTCTTTGTTTTCGTACATTATGCACTTGCCACACAGCGATTGATGGCAGTAACCAAGGGGACATTTCCCAAAAGTTCTCAGCCTTATGACTGCTGTTATACTGCAGACTCTGTGTTCAAAATCTAAGCCTATTATGTCCCGGCGATCATTATGCCTTAAAGACTTTGGGAAATGCTGCCCAGAGCAGCTGGTGCCCAAAACTAAGAGCACACCAGCACAGTGTGAACATTAGTTAGGTAGAAAAAAAAAAGAAGGACAGAGAAGACAAACTGGTGGGCTACATCTGCCACTGTCGTTAAAAGTGGGATGTTTAGATCAAAAGACCATCCTCGTTTAATCTGCGACTGTCTTTGTGGAGCACATATACATTTCCAGTGCAGCAAAATAAGGGAAAGCATTTAAAGGGCCCTTCCTTTACATAGTCATGTGACAAATACAGGTAGTAAATACAGGTAGAGAATCACAGCTCCAGGGTCCTGGCTTTAAATCCTCAGGGAGAAGAGGTGGAGCTAACAACTGTAGGTTGATTTATTTATTTATGTACTTACTTGTCATTAAGTGAAAAAAACAAAAGGTTTCACTGCATTTTTCAAATTATATCTGATCTAAGATCAGTTTCACCATCTATAAAACATCTCTAATGTCAGAACTGCCCTTAGACCAGTGACATTTTGTGAAGTGTGGCCCATGGTCTTAAGCTGAAAAGCTAATTTCCCCTTTAAACTGTTATGACAAATAGAGTAAGCAGTAGCTGACGGAGGAGAGCAGAGGGCAGCATGTAATCTATAATTACCCATTTCCTGACTCCATTATGAGGGCAGAGACAAGGCCAGCTCACAGCGTGTTAATAATTTGTGTGTTCTGAATGTTGCGGAGGAGAAAAGCTCTTCTGTGTTGGAGACAGACTCTGGGTTTTGGCAAGGGAACGCTGGGAAAGATCTTTGAGGGCATGAGGAAAAAGTAACAGTCTCCATATAGGCTTAGAGACTCAGCATGGTCTGATATATTTATAATTAAGCCAGGCATGGAGCTAGTTTCAAATCTCTGGACATAGGGTCATGTCTGGGACAGCTTTTGGTGGCTATGATTTACTTTAGTGTTCCACAAAGCCGAACTCTATGAAAGCTTTTCAACAAAAATCCAAGGAATGCTAAGCTTTTAGCAATTTTTATAAGCATCTATCTATACATCGTTCTGAAACTGCAACCTGACACGATGCCAGATTTCCCAGAAATCCCCTTCCCACTTTTATCTGTAAAGTTGCTTTCCTGGAAACAGGAGGTGTCGTTCCCTCAGTGATGCTTTGCTAATGTCAGTCTTTTGAAAAATATGAAAAGAAACCAGTCTGAGACGAAGAGACTCATCCTGCTGCATGATGCTGAACATCTGGAATGTTCGGAACATTTTTTTGACTTATGAGTCACTGTCAAAAAAGAAAGAAAGAAATATAATAATCGTACATCTTCATTTGGTGTTCGTTATATTATTGCTCTGTAATGTGTTGATAAACTTCTCTTCTCTCCTCTCCTCTCCTCTTCTCTTCTCTTCTCTTCTCTTCTGTCCTGTTCTCTTCTCTTCTCTTCTCTTCTCTTCTCTTCTCTTCTCTTCTCTTCTCTTCTCTTCTCTTCTCTTCTGTCCTGTTCTCTTCTCTTCTCTTCTCTTCTCTTCTATTCTCTTCTCCATAGATCAGTAAACAGCAGCTGCAGATAGTGAAAGATCGTTTCCAGGCATTTCTGAACGGAGAGACCCAGATTGTGGCAGACGAGGCCTTCATCAACGCTGTACAGAGCTACTACGAGGTGAGGATTCTTTACACAATGAAGCCAAAGCTAATGTGCAACACTCAGTTGTGCTTCGCTCTGTAATCAAGGTTATGCCCATATTAGGACTTCTGGGTCTGAGCTCTTTATCTGTTTGAGAGCAATGAATGTGTTGAGGAAAAATAATGTGATTTTGTAAATGTGTAATGCCCTAAAATACAAAGTGAATGAAGGTAAATTTGCTCCATCAGCTCAAACTGAGCGGCAGTTCAGTCAAACGAGGGCAAATTACTAAGAGTTCAGGGCCAGACAGAGGCAGCTTTTCCAATTCAATTAGTGACCTGACCACTATTACTGAATTTGCTGGGGATGTTCCCCTGTGTTCAACTCATCCTCACCTTTTTATCCAGAGAGAGAGAGAGAGAGAGAGAGAGAGAGAGAGAGAGAGAGAGAGGGAGCGAGAGAGAGAGAGAGAGAGAGAGGGAGCGAGAGAGAGAGAGAGAGAGAGAGAGAGAGAGAGAGAGAGAGAGAGAGAGAGAGAGAGAAAATTGGAGAAAGAGGTTTGTAGAGACAGATTGATTGCACCTGAACAGGGGCAGCATGATGGGGAGAGAGAGGGAGAGAAATGGGTAGTTAGAAAGAGAAATAATGGGAGGAGGGAACAGACGGTGTAGAGGTGTCAAGTACTTAACTTTGGCTGGAGCAAGCTGAAGAGAATAATACACTGCTTAAGTCAGTAACGATGTGTTATTTAGTGTTATTGTCCTGCCCTCATGGTGTCACTTCTCTTCTCTTTTCTACTCTTCTCTTAACACTCTTTTAAAACTCTTATTGGTACCGCTTTAAAATAAGACAATTTATAAAGGTTTATAAAAGGTTTAAAAACCTGTTTATTACATGGTTGTTAATTAGGTTGCAAAAACCTTAAAGGTCATTGATAATCATTTATAGCACAGAGATAGGAAGGGCTACAGTGATCTGTTTATTGCCTATTGTCCATTGCCCTTTCTATTTGTGTGTTATAACAAATAACTATATGAAAAAATAACTATTAATAAGTAGATTTTAAACAATTTATAAAGCTTTAAAAGTGTAGTCTTATTCTAAAGTGGTGCCATTTTATTTTCTTCTCTTCTCTTCTCTTCTCTTAATAGCATTTGACAGACAGTCTAAGCCTGAGTGACTTTGATGTAATGTTGTAGTCTCTTACTTTCACATGCCACAGAGACAGGCAACTGAACACCAGTCAGCAATTCCACTGTGTGGATAGCAGTGGCATTATTCATTCATTCATTCATTCATTCATTCATTCATTCATTTTCTGTAACCCTTATCCAGTTCAGGGTCGCGGTGGGTCCAGAGCCTACCTGTAATCATTGGGCGCAAGGCGGGGAATACACCCTGGAGGGGGTGCCAGTCCTTCACAGAGCAACACACACACTCAGTAACACATTCACTCACACGCTCACACCTACGGACACTTTTCAGTCTCCAATCCACCTACCAACGTGTGTCTTTGGAGTGTGGGAGGAAACCGGAGCACCCGGAGGAAACCCACGCAGACACAGGGAGAACACACCACACTCCTCACAGACAGTCACCCGGAGGAAACCCACGCAGACACAGGGAGAACACACCACACTCCTCACAGACAGTCACCCGGAGGCAACCCATGCGGACACAAAGAGAACACACCACACTCCTCACAGAGAGTCACAATTTCGGAGCGGGACTTGAACCCACAACCTCCATGTCCCTGGAGCTGTTTGATTGCGACACCAACTTCTGCGCCACCATGCCACCCAGCATTATTCACTTTGCTTAAATAAATAAATAAATAAATAATTTTAAATATAGAGCAGCAAAAGGGGGAATGAGAGAAGAAAAAAAGTGGCTGCCACTTGCCACTGATCTGGAGCAAAGTGTTTTAATGAGTGTCACAAGTTTCTGCTGATCCCAAGCCAGCACCCAGGTGGGCAAGTCAGTAACCCCCTGTATCCAGGCTGAGAAATAGATTTCCTTAGGGCTGGACACAGAAAACTGCCTCAAATTGAATGGAAACATTACAGCACAAAACACTGTGATTGGACTGGGTGAAAAAAATGCTCTGTGCTTTGCCTCTACACTTAGGGACAAAGGCAGTAAAGACCCAGCAACTGTCCCTCTCACAAAGCTGTCTACAAGCTTCTATTAGAAATGTCTTAAAAATGTGCCAACTTAGCGACATAAAAGACTCTAAAATAATGTGAAACTGTCCACAGGTGTGAGAGGGTGAGTGGCTGGGTGAGTAAGTCCTGCCTTGTCTGCAGATGATGGTAGGTTCCAGATTCACCACACCCCTTACTGTGACAAAGCAGTTACAGAAGATGAATAAGTTACTATTATGGGATGCTATGTTGCAGTTATGAGATACTAAATCATTATTATGAGATGGCAATTTGCAATTAAGAGATACTAGGTCAATATTATGAAACAATATGTCATAGTTATGAAAGAGTAAATTATATCCATGATCTCTCTGCAATGTTTAATAACTATAGCACAATTATGCTTTGTGAAACAGGGCCCTGTTCAGAAGTGAAGGTAATAGTAAACAGTGCAAGGCCAAAATCACTAATTCTAAACTGCTGTCATCCTCAGGTTTTCCTGAAGAGCGACAGAGTGTCGAGGATGGTCCAGAGCGGCGGCTGCTCAGCTAACGACTCTCGGGAGGTCTTTAAGAAGCACATTGAGAAGAGAGTAAGAAGTCTCCCTGAGATCGATGGCCTGAGCAAAGAGACAGTGCTCAGCTCCTGGATAGCCAAGTTCGACACCATCTACCGAGGAGAGGAAGACCCTCGCAAGCACCAGCAGAGGATGACGGCCAGCGCAGCCTCCGAACTCATCCTCAGCAAGGACCAGCTCTACGAGATGTTCCAGCAGATCCTAGGCATCAAGAAGTTCGAACATCAGCTACTCTACAATGCTTGCCAGGTACGTCTCTCTCAGTGGCGGATGCTGGTCTTTCAAGGAGGGGAAGCTCAATAACGGCCTACATCATAAAATGTGTCAGTTTATTTACACGTAAATTCTACCCTCCGTTCCTTCTTAAGAATATGATCTGTGACTCTGTCGTACCAAAAGGCGTCTTTTCCAGGGACTTGACTAGTGTCCTCTCAATGGCCAGCAGAGCTATGCTGCTTAAACGGCCTTGGCCCATGTGAAGTGTGTCCGCCTGTGAGTGCTTTGTGATGGTGAAGGGGCTCAGCAGCACCCGCTGGACAGAAACTGTGATAGAAGTCAGAAAGAGTGATAGAAGTCAGTCTCCAAACACAAGCAGCTACAAAAAACTCCACCAGAAATAGAAGCTCGATTTGTCACTAGTCGTTTTTTACCGCTAAGAGGTTTAAGAAGTCTGGTTCAACTCAGAACAGAATGAAAATCTCCCATGAATCTTTACACCAAAATATCGCTGATTCACTCACTTAGCTGTCAATCAAAAAGGGATTCAGCCTCAGACAGATCATCCAATCATCATGGAGAAGCTGAGCGTCCGGGCCAGCCGAGGCCCCATAGACCCCCAGAGGCGCTGAGCATCCGATGGGTGGGACAAAGCCCAGCATTTATCCAATGGCTCGTCTCGTTTCGCTGCTTCACTGTTGAACTCTGTGGACGCTCAGCGTCCTCACTGTTTAAAGCACTGTGAAGCTGCAGGAATGATTGAGAGGAAAGCCGTATCTTTACCAGTGATAAGAAGCTGATTCTGAACAAAAGTTGATCGCGTTGTAGTGCATATTTATTCAACGACATGTGCACACAACAGTATATATTTGATCACTTATTTTGTGACCTTTTAGGGGAAGCTGAGCTTCCCTTGCAGTCTTAGAGCAATCGCTTCTGGTCTCTCTGGGATCTGAACTGCTGCTTCTAGGCTTGACCAATTGGACGCAGGTTAAGGCCATTTACGGAGTTTCCAAAAAGCAACAATCTGTATTTTCACAACCGAAATGTAGCAAACAATATTTATCAAAGCGATTGTTTACTATTTGTACACAATACATCGGATGAAATGACAAAACGTTTTGTTGTGTTTGAATGATCCAGTTTATGCTCCATAGAGTGGGTCCCCTACATGGACTTGGCCGTACTGAGACATCCAGGCATCAATGTCTGTTTCATAATGTGAAATGGGAATGACTGTTTGCAGCCAAACATATTGGATAAGTAAAGAATTTTAGTGTAGAGTCTGGAACTAAAAAATGATACATTTTAGAGAGACGTATGGACTCTCATTTCTTACAGTGGTGATGAAAAGTGGTGGCATTATCTATTTGTTTGGTTTATTAAAGTTTTTATAAGTTTATAGTAGCAGTCTTTGAATCCAGACCAGCTAGTGGGTATCACCCGATTATAGCTGCAACTGCTAATGCACCTGACTCGCCTGGTATAGTGTCATAGCAGCTGGCCATTGAGGTCTGGACTCTGAGGTCTGTGAACACTCCCACTAACTGCATTCAGTATTTTTGTATGTTTTCATTAACCTGCAGGATCTGCTTTTTATATTCCACCTTATCGCAAGTTCATATGTGACTCACACACAGAGTTCTGAGGCCATAAATAGCCAATGAGATGTCCAGATACATGTCATCTCACTCTCACTGAGTCCTGTTTACCTCGAAGGTCAGATACCAGAGCTGGGAATGATGTCACACACAAGATGACTGTTCTCCATTCAGAAGACCCTACGCCCTGGCTTGTTAGCATTGCTAGCGATACCAGCTGTTAACAGCACTTTATGCAATATTTAATGCATCCGAACACCATAAAAAAATGTCCACATACAGCAGTTGGGCAGTGCTGTGTTCATGACTGATTTAATGAGACACAATTTGACAGAACCTCAAAAAACAGTACGACACTCCTGCTTTCACACACTCAATGTGTGAACAGCCATCTTGGATTCCGAACTAGTTGAGGCTCTCCCAAATTACTGAGTAGGAAGTTCAACTCGTGGGGGCATTCCAGTTGAAATGCCTTACTTGGAACTCGGAAATTTCGAATTTCATAAATTTTCTTTACAAGGTTTTGCACATGCTATGTCACTTGACATCTTTACACGCTTGGAAGAGTTCACTAACAGCCCAGACGTGTTATGTTAATTACCAGACACCCACACAGGGAGAGGCCAGGCCATGGAGCATGGCTGTTAAGCTCACTTCGATGTTTCACTTCGATTTCTTCCCACGGTCCAAAAAACACAGGTTGGTAGATGAATTGGTGACTCAGAAAGTGTCTATAGGTGTGAGTGAATGTGTGTGTGTCACCCTGTGGAGGACTGGCGCCCCCTCCAGGGTGTGTTCCTGCCTTGCGCCCAGTGATTCCAGGTAGGCTCCGGACCCACCGTGACCCTGAATGGATGTCTTTAAGAAAATTGAAAAAGATAAAGTGACGAGTGCAACAAAACTGAATCATATCCAGGCACCTGCACACAGCGGTGCTTCAATAGTTCTGTAGGAGGGACGACACAAGTGGGTAGCGAGTGGGGTACGGAATAATACCCAGAAATTACAGAGGAGAGACAGAGAGATTGAATGAAAATACATTGAGACAAAAGAGAGGCTGTGGGTGGGGAGTCAAATCTAGCTGGTGAACCTACGGACTGATCAAAGCTAATTATCAGTTCTTTTGTTTGAGTTTTGTTCAGACGGATGTGCACTTGCCATGTGAAGTGTGATGTAGTGAGTATTGAAGAAAGAAAGAAAGAAAGAAAGAAAGAAAGAAAGAAAGAAAGAAAGAAAGAAAGAATCAATCTCAACATATGGTATCGTTTTTTATCTTCATGCCCAACATAGAGCTGCTGCTCCTTCATGTGGAAAGTAGACACTTGGTAAGGAGGCCGCCTAGAAGAATAAAGGCATAGATAACAGAGAGAAGGCTCAGGAATAGAACCAAGATTCACTGGCAGGATTAAATGTCCTGGCGTTGGAACGCCTGGGGCCCCCCAAATGTTGCGGAAGTAGATACCTAGATGTTTAGTAGATGTATTTTTTGCTCTCCCTGTTGCCATTGTGACCCTGAAATGGATTATTTATATTATATTTATGTACATTTATTGAGGATGATCTGTATTAGATTTGTGAGAGAATGTAACCCATACGCTGAACGTGACACGCAATAAATAGTGTTTTAAGTCTTTTGAAGCTAATATTTCCTGGTAAAGGCAAAAGTCTGACATGAATGACACTGGAACAAGATTTCTCCCACATTTGGGTCATGAACTTTGCCACAGAACCACAGAATGAGGCCCGTTGGCATGGTAGCCAGAACTCCCCCTTAACAGCAGTAGTATTACAGTCCCAATAGCACTGAGTACCCTGCTATTAAACCCTACTTACTTAAGCTTTAACAAACCCCCACACCTATTTGCACTCAAATGTCAGGCCAGGCTTTTGTCCGTCTACAGCTACGACTAGCCCTTTGTCTTTGAAGAACAGAGGACGAGCCAAGCTTGTATTTAACAAGTGTTCCAAACGATGTCAGAACTGGAAATATGATATGGATTTCTCCGGACACTAACTCTGTGTCTACTGAAGACATCTGGAAGGCTTTAGGAAAGAAAGCACTGGAGGCTTCCCCTGATCAGCATGCATCTTTCTGCGTTCCCATTGGCCGATAAGGAACATGTGCTGTATGTGATTGTTTCTCAATTAGCCTACGAACGAACCCCCACTCCTCTCTTTGGATGGTAATAACCCAGTCGCCGTGGCAACAGAAGATGGAACGACTGAGCGTCACACCAACACCTGCAGAACCACTACAAACTAGAAGCTTCAGCCAATACCCCCCCAAAGCACACACACAAGTGTGTGTGTATGTGTGTGCATGTATAGCACATATATGAGACAATATAAAAATGGGACTTCTAACAACTGTACAAAGTCTGCAAGACCAAACTTTAACAATTTAAAGCATACATCTTTGAGGCCCTAGAAAATATTTAGGTTCACTTCACTACAGCTTTGAAAACATCCACTGGTGATTAATGTCCATCATTCTACTGTAAAAAGACAACACAACATTGTGGCTCTCAAAGGATGTGTAGCCTTCAAGAAGTGCTTAATGAGAAAAGGTAATAGACAGCAAAGAATATTAAAGGAACATTAGGAAAGATGTTGATTTATTTTGTTTGTCCTGTGCTTCCCCTAGTTGCAGAGAGCAATTCATTTTAACAGCACTGTACTGAAACCAAGGGGGATGGGATGGGGAATGGGTGGTTTCCTACCCTCCTCTGAAAGTTACATATTGCTGTTTCTGCAGTGCTGAGTACCAAGTATGGCGAAGCAGGTTAGTGTCGCAGTCACACAGCTTCAGGGACCTGGAGGTTGTGGATTCGATTTCCGCTCCGGGTGACTGTCTGTGAGGAGTTGGTATGTTCTCCCTGTGTTTGTGTGGGTTTCCTCCGGGTGACTGTCTGTGAGGAGTGTGGGGTGTTCTCTCTGTGTCTGCGTGGGTTTCCTCCGGGTGACTGTCTGTGAGGAGTGTGGTGTGTTCTCCCTGTGTCTGCATGGGTTTCCTCCGGGTGACTGTCTGTGAGGAGTTGGTGTGTTCTCCCTGTGTCTGCATGGGTTTCCTCTGGGTGACTGTCTGTGAGGAGTTGGTGTGTTCTCCCTATGTCCGCGTGGGTTTCCTCCGGGTGACTGTCTGTGAGGAGTTGGTGTGTTCTCCCTGTGTCTGCGTGGGTTTCCTCCAGGTGACTGTCTGTGAGGAGTGTGGTGTGTTCTCCCTGTGTCTGCGTGGGTTTCCTCCGGGTGACTGTCTGTGAGGAGTGTGGTGTGTTCTCCCGGTGTCTGCGTGGGTTTCCTCCGGGTGACTGTCTGTGAGGAGTGTGGTGTGTTCTCCCTGTGTACTCGTGGGTTTCCTCCGGGTGACTGTCTGTGAGGAGTTGGTGTGTTCTCCCTGTGTCTGCGTGGGTTTCCTCCGGGTGACTGTCTGTGAGGAGTGTGGTGTGTTCTCTCTGTGTCTGCGTGGGTTTCCTCCGGTTGACTGTCTGTGAGGAGTGTGGTGTGTTCTCCCGGTGCCTGCGTGGGTTTCCTCCGGTTGACTGTCTGTGAGGAGTTTGGTGTGTTCTCCCTGTGTCTGCGTGGGTTTCCTCCGGGTGACTGTCTGTGAGGAGTGTGGTGTGTTCTCCCTGTGTCTGCTTGGGTTTCCTCCGGGTGACTGTCTGTGAGGAGTGTGGTGTGTTCTCCCTGTGTCTGCTTGGGTTTCCTCCGGGTGACTGTCTGTGAGGAGTGTGGTGTGTTCTCCCTGCGTCTGCATGGATTTCCTCCGGGTGACTGTCTGTGAGGAGTTGGTGTGTTCTCCCTGTGTCTGCGTGGGTTTCCTCCGGGTGACTGTCTGTGAGGAGTGTGGTGTGTCCTCCCTGTGTCTGCATGGGTTTCCTCCGGGTGACTGTCTGTGAGGAGTGTGGTGTGTTCTCCCTGTGTCTGCTGGGGTTTCCTCTGGGTGCTCCGGTTTCTTCCCACAGTCCAAAAACACACGTCAGTAGGTTTATTGGTGAGTCAAAAGTGACCGTAAGTGTGAGTGTGTGAGTGAATGTGATTGTGAGTGTGTGTGTTGCCCTGTGAAGGACTGGCGCCCCCTCCAGGGTGTTTTCCCACCATGCGCCCAATGATTCCAGGTAGGCTCTGGACCCACAGTGACCCTGAATTAGATAAGCGCTTACAGATAATGGATGGATGGATGAGTACCAAGTAACTAGTACCTAGTGGTCTTTAAACAAAGATGCTGCTGGTGTTCCCAGAACAAAGACCTCAGCATCACTGAATGTTTCCTGATAGATTCGGATTGTGAGAAGAGGAACCTGGAACACTGAGTATGAACATTGCAGATATGGAAAAATGTACTCTGTGGATTTCACGGTTTATCCTATGAAAGACCCAATAGGGGAATGTGAAATAATCTGGGATGCGACATATCTTAAGTATGGTGGACACCCTTTACCCCGCCATAACCCCCCCCCCCCCAAAAAAAAAGACCCTCGTGCAGGCTTCTGTCCTTGTTTTCATTTATGTTTATTTCCCCACAGCAATTTTGCACAGCCTTTCCTTACCTCTGTCTGAAAAACCACTTTCACTTCTGTGCACATCATGTCTGTGAGTGTGCTAAACAGCTTTCCACTTATGTGTGTGTGCTGTCTCCCGGGTGGAGGAAGGGAGTTTAATCTAATATATTGACTGTTTCCTGAGGGTACATAGGGACATTGGCCATGGATGGCTGCTGACTGACAGGTAATTAAAACGCACACCGAAAATGCTAGAACACACTTCAGCCCCCCAATGCTGACAAACATTGAAACTGTGATTCATTTCCTGGCCTGTGGCTCAGATTAAAACAAAACACTCTCACACACACATACAAACACACACACACACCTTTAACTAGTAACTATGACTCTGTTACTTAAGAGATCACATCGCTCAATTGAAACGCTTTATTCCCGAGCCGTGACACAGCGAGTGCAGCTGCTTCTCTGTGGATTTCTTATTTATAAGACACAGAGTCATCTTTCTTTTTTTATTCTGTGGCACGACTCAAGATCAAAAGACCCGTTCCCTTACTTTTCTTACAGAGTGTGTGTGTGTGTGTGTGTGTGTGTGAGAGAGAGAGAGAGAGAGAGAGAGAGAGAGAGAGATTACCTTGCTCTGATCATCTACAGAGTCAGAACATCAGTAAGGCATCAGCTTAGTATCAAGACGCTGAGCACAGTAGGAGGTGCGAGTGTGTGTGTGTGTGTGTGTGTGTGTGTGTGTGCGTGTGTGTGTGTGTGTGTGCATGCGTTTTGGTACAGATCTGGGACTTTTCAGTCAAAACAATCAGTCATTCAATGCAAAACCGCATACACACATTAGCCATAACATTGTAGATACATCTTAGTTTCTTCCTTCATCGTCCAGTTCCTCAGCTCCACTGTCCTTATAGGTGCACTTTTTAGTTCTACAGTTACAGACCGTAGACCATCTGTTGCTCTGCATACTGTGTTAGCCTCTCCTTCACTCTCTTCTCCAATGGTCAGGACCCAGATATGGAGATATGATCCCCACAGAGCAGGTATGATTTGGGTGACGGATCATTCTCAGTGCTGCAGTGACACTGACGTGATGGTGGTGTGTTAGTGTGTGTTGCGTTAGTATAAATGGATCAGACACAGCAGTGCTGCTGGAGTTTATAAACACTGTGTCCACATACGGTCCACTCTGTTCGACACACATTTCCGTTAGCAGCTCGTCTGTTGCTGCTCTAGTCCTCCATCAGTGATCAATGGTTGGTTTGCTGGATATTTTTGGTCGGTGGGCAGTTCTCAGTCCAGCATTGCTACTGAGGTCTTTAAAAAACTCCAGCAGCACTGCTGTGTCTAATCCACTCATACCAGCACGACACACCATCACCACGTCTGAGTCACTGCAGCGCCGAGAATGATTCACCCTCCAAATCATACCTGCCCTGTGGTGGTCCTATGAGGGTTCTCACTGTTGAAGAACAGGGTGAAAAGGGGCAAAAAGTATGCAGAGCAACCAATGGGCTGTAATCGGTAATTGTAACGCTATGACATGTCCTGTGTGGTCAGTGAAGCTAATAAATATATAACGAGGGTAGAAACAAGGAGGTTAACGTTAAAATAAATCCTTTCAGACCCATATGCTCTCACAGTGGATGGATGGAGAGAATCACCTGTGTTCAGATGTGCCTTTAGACTAAAGCTTGATTTTCACTTTTCACAAGTGCTATTTATGTCCTGGGATCAGTTCTGGGGCAAGGTTTGCACAGTCCTTTGTGTTGTTTTTGTTTTAAATACAACATCCAACTGACCACTGACTTATACTCAGTTAGTTTCATATTAAATAGATTGTGTTCCTCTGCTTTGGAGCTAAATGTTGTCCTGCTTTTGTCACACAGCATTCCCTAAGAACACACAAACACACACACACACTGCAACATGGCCTTTAATGATAGCCTCCCACAGATTTCAGCAGGAGCTCCCCTCACCATGTCACGACCTCAAACACACACAGACGTCATGAAACGTGGCTGCCACCGGGCACCCATCAAGGCCCTAAACCTAATCAAAAGGGTGGTTCAAGGGCCATGAGATACTTTTACCATTAGGTCACAGCTCTTTCTCTTTCTCTCTCTCTCTCTCTCTCTCTCTCTCTCTCTCTCTCTCTCTCTCTCTCCTGCTGTATTTCTCTATTAGCCTTGGTGTATGAGGAGTACATATGGCTTTGATGAATGTATTCTGTCCTGTAATGATGACTGAGTTACCAGAATAAATTCGATTTCGCCCATTTGCTCAGGAGATGTGGCCTGGCACTGGTGTCTTTGAGTAGGAGTGGTGTATTTTCTTTCATTTTTCCTTGTTTTTTTTTTTCCGCTGGTGAATAACATTTGTCCTGGTGGTCCACACCCTGCTTTAATTAAATCACTCTCAGTTTGAGCTTAATTGGCAATGTCCACAGGAAAATATGGAAAATATGCCAAACGCAGCAGGGTGCCATGTTCAGCTCATGCCAGTTCATGCGCACAAGGAGTAAAAATCAGTTGACGAGACCATTTTTGATAGTTTGCTGAGTGTAGACTACACATACAAATATCACCTATAATGCAGGTAAACATCACCTATAACAAGTCAATTCATTCATTCATTATCTGTAACCCTTATCCAGTTCAGGGTCACGGTGGGTCCAGAGCCTACCTGAAATCATTGGGCGCAAGGCATCATTGGGGGCACCAGTCCTTCACAGGGCAACACACACACTCACACCTACGGACACTTTTGAGTCGTCAATCCACCTACCAACGTGTGTGTTTTTGTGGGAGGAAACCGGAGCACCCAGAGGAAACCCACGCAGACACAGGGAGAACACAACACACTCCTCACAGACAGTCACCCGGAGGAAACCCACGCAGACACAGAGAGAACACACCACACTCCTCACAGACAGTCACCCGGAGGAAACCCACACAGACACAGGGAGAACACAACACACTCCTCACAGACAGTCACCCGGAGGAAACCCACGCAGATACAGAGAGAACACACCACACTCCTCACAGACAGTCACCCGGAGGAAACCCACACAGACACAGGGAGAACACACCACACTCCTCACAGACAGTCACCCGGAGGAAACCCACGCAGACACAGAGAGAACACACCACACTCCTCACAGACAGTCACCCGGAGGAAACCCACACAGACACAGGGAGAACACACCACACTCCTCACAGACAGTCACCTGGAGCGGGAATCGAACCCACAACCTACAGGCTCCTGGGGCTGTGTGACTGTGACACTACCTGCTGCGCCACCGTGCCGCCCTAACAAGTCAATAGCTACTTTAAAGTGTGCCCATTTTGGACAGATTCAGATAAAAACAAATGTTATCATGAAACCAAAGGTCATCAGGTTCACTTCCAAATATCCACAAGATGGGTATAAAGCCCCCAGTATTGTAGCAGTGGACCCACATTCCCTGGTCTATGAGTTTGCGATCCAGAACTTACCACGCAACGTTAGTTTTTTATTTCTTTAAACACTGTCGTGAATCCAGTCCCAGCTTTTACTTTGTGTTTACAGCAGTTTGGCACTTGGCTTTGGATCTAAACAGATTCTGAACAGCAGGCGTGCAGCTGATTGCAGTTTTGAAAAGACTGTGATGTACAGTTGTTGTCACAGAGACTGAGTCACAGCGATGATTCAATTCCATGGTAACTTTAGAGACAATTTTGACATTTAGCAACTTTCATTTCTTTATTTGTAAACTTTCACTAACTGATACTTCATAGGTGCAATAAGGCTCTTCTTCTTCGGACACAGGTTAAGGCCATTTTCACACAACTGTAAAAGAACAGTAAAAATTTTCTAACAAAACATATAGCAAGTAGTATTTATTGTGTGTTATTTCTGCAACGCACATGAGACATACAGGGGTTAGACAATGAAGCTGAAACACCTGTCATTGTAGTGTGTGAGGTTTCATGGCTAAATTGGAGCAGCCTGGTGGCCAATCTTTTACTGCACATTGCACCAGTAAGACCATGTGCATCCAATGGTTCAAACATTGTGTCCTGAAGGCGGTGCCGTGTATCAGGACGACAATGCACCAATACACACAGCAAGACTGGTGAAAGATTGGTTTGATGAACATGAAAGTGAAGTTGAACATCTCCCATGGCCTGCACAGTCACCAGATCTAAATATTATTGAGCCACTTTGGGGTGTTTTGGAGGAGCGAGTCAGGAAACGTTTTCCTCCACCAGCATCACGTAGTCACCCGGCCACTATCCTGCAAGAAGAATGGCTTAAACTCCCTCTGACCACTGTGCAGGACTTGTATATGTCATTCCCAAGACGAACTGACGCTGTATTGGCTGCAAAAGGAGGCCTTACACCACACTAATAAATTATTGTGGTCTAAAACCAGGTGTTTCACTTT